>NC_049996.1:6638042-6640160 GCF_000003815.2 Branchiostoma floridae
ACAAAGCGCGCAAAGCCATGCACAGCTTCAAATGTCTAACCCGTTCATCAGTCTCACCCGATAGCCTACTAAGAATATTCGATTCCTGTGTTAAACCCATTCTGTTATATGGCTGTGAAATTTGGGGTACCGAGAAATTAAATGATACATCTCCGATCGAAATTACACACAACCAATTCTGCAAGAACATTCTTGGAGTCTCTAGAAATAGTAGTAATTTAGCATGTAGGTCCGAATTAGGTAGATTTCCACTAGACATAGATATTTCCGTTCGACTTGTAAAATATTGGTTGCGTTTAACACAAATGGATTATACTAAGCATCCATTACAAGTAAATGCACTCTTGGAACAGCATAACTCCGTCGTAAACGGCCGGAGAAGATCATTGTTGCAGCGTGTTAAAGAAATACTTGATTATAGTGGATATTCTTATCTCTGGTACTCTGATAACTCACTCTATGACCCTGTATATGTATGTAATATGATAAGGAACAGAATTACCAATATGTATATCCAGACGTCAATACATAATATAAGTATAGATACCGGTAAGCTGAGATTCTACAAAACTTGTAAATCCGTATACGCTAGAGAGAAATACTTAGAACTAGTTGATTTCGAGCTGCGCTCCGCAATAAGCAAAGTCAGAATTAGCGCTCATCCTCTAGAAGTGGAAAGAGGGAGATACAAGAGATTACCAGTGTGTGAAAGGATTTGTAAATATTGTACATCTAAAGCAGTGGGAGACGAAACACATTTCATTTCCAAATGTTCATTCAACGAAACCGAAAGAATCACCCTGTTTAGAGAAGTCACAAAGACTTATCCCAACTTCCCCACATTGACAGACAAACAGAAGGCCACTTTTCTCTTGAAATCGCAGAACCCACAAATTTTAGAAAATGTGGGGCTTTTCGTCTCCCTCTGCTTCCAAAAAAGAAGTCAAACCCAACCTGCTTAGAAATAGCCAACACTAGTATTAGATTAGAACATTGTTTATGACTGTCCATTGTCACTATGTGTATACTATGTACTTGCAATTAGCCCTCGGGCACGAACTTGCAAATAAACTTCACTATTCATTATAACATACAATGTGTGTTCAGTCATTTGTTCAACCTCCCTGACACTTACTAATAGATTTCATGATTCCAAAGCAACTTTTATTCGCCCGCACGCATAATTTTTTTTTTTGGGTTCCCAAAGGGTGCTATTCATAGAATGGTACAATATGGCCTTACCGACGCAAACTATGACATTCAGTATATCCAAAAACCCTTCCCCAACGCAATTTCTGATTTGTCCCGAGCACATATTCATGAATATGAGGGTACATAATGAGATCTGAAATGACATCATATTAGTGGCTTTGATCTTTTTGTGCAGATCATATATCAAATTATATCCATCTAACGTCACGGCGTCATAGTTTGAATATTGATTCGTTCATAAATGCAATGAATAATTCATACTAAACAAGCAATTTGTGTTTAATTTTTGCGGTATTTTAGAGCATTTCAACTCTTTGGTACAATATTGTCACTTCTCAATTGAATGTCGCAATTCATTGGTCTTACACATATATATCAATGTGTTTCTTGCATATGAAATTTTACATTATTTGAGACTTATGTTTATGTTTTTAATGTTGATGTTTTGACCCGTGTCAAGGTTGCATTACTTCACGTTACTGGAATGTAGTTTTTACATACAACCTCTTCCCTGGAGATATGTTTTTGGCATAACTTATTGCTCGGGCCGTCCTAAAGGTTGTTTGGAGAGTGGTTTCCTACGAAATCTAATTTACCAGACGACCCATCTGTGAAAAAGATCGTCCGTTTCTACATTTAGTTCGATCGGAGAGGCTAAAACTAATTACGTGGCGCCAAGAGAGCTTTCCCCCATTCATTCCAACGGAGCCTCATTGGAGGATAGGGAATTTCTCTCAGTACATTTTGGCGGGAAGGAGAGGGGCCATCTTGTTTTCCCTGCAAAGGGGTTGAAAATATCGTCTGAAATTGACGTTCTGAGGTAATATTGTCGTCAGAAACGGGCCAACATCCTTGGATTGTACAATGGATGCCGCTGCACAGTCTGATACGCCGGAAGTGGTGAAG
>NC_049996.1:6640260-6650798 GCF_000003815.2 Branchiostoma floridae
CATCTATCTAACATGCATTGTTTACCATCGTTCAATGTAACGTTCGCCATGTATTGTATAGATTCCTACAGAGTCAGAGCACTGTTGCCAGCAAGTCGATGCTTTGAGCAAGTCCTAATTCACAGCTTGTCTAGAATGCCAATATAGTTCCCTTATGTATTGGCCAGCATTGATGTTTAATTTAGGAGCTATGGGGGTCTACGGAGAAGGGGTGTTACCGTTCAAATGTCAAAACGCCGCCGCCCCTAAAATCATCTCACTCAAAGACTTAGCTCTCACTGTTTTCTACATACGGGTACTAAAATCAACATGGCGACCTTAGTCTCCAGTCTAAACCATATCCACAAATGGTTCTCTTTCATAGATGTTATCTTCGTAAGAGGGATATAAAAGGGGGCTGGGCCCCTTCAAATTTGAATTTTAAAATCCCATTGTAGATATTGACCTGTAGTAAGGCCGTTAATTTTGTTATTGTACGTGTGGGGATTTCAAAAGATATCCACAATATCAGCGTACACTTTAAAGTCGTAAATAATATTTAGTTTAATCTTCAACAATTTATCATTTTAAAGCAAGGAATGTCAAGCTAGCGCTGTGCATTTGAGTATTTTATTATGATTTATAAAAACACAAATAGTGTGGCGTTTAATAACATGAGGTATGACCCTAGGGATGTCACTAATAATATGTCAGTGCCGTGTATTGATGCCTGGGGTGATTTTGCATTCATGGCGTGTGCTGGGTAGGATTCCCGGTGAGATATATTGCCTAAACCTATTACCGTACGCCTGGGCCCTGCATGTGCTGTATTCATGTATTCCGAACACATCGTGTAACGCCGTAAACATTACCGCTATCAGTGCGTTAGTTTGACCTACATCGCACTGCATACATTTCGTCTGAGGTTGGCCTTGCTTTCCATTCAATCCTGTGATTTCTGCAAGCTTCGTTGTTGACTTTCCCTAAATCACGAGGCCAAGTTTTTGAACAACCGTCTATCTAAGTATGGCTGAGTCCAGGGATGTTTCTGATACCGCATCGGTGAGGTCAGACTCCTCGGCAACCCCCTCCCCTCGCACCGCCCGTAGAAGACACCTGGCTATGTTCGGTAACATCGTGGATCCTAACGAAGGGAAATCGTTGGATTTCGGCAGCGAGAGAAGCTCACGTAGGGGGTCGGGTAGCTCTGCAGGCTCCAACCCCCCATCTAACCCCGGGAGCGCCCCCCACACCCCTCCCCGTACCCGCCGTCTCGGCCCTTCCTCAATGTTCGGCCAACTCGTGGACCCAGACGAAGGGAAATCTCTTCAGTTCGGCTCCGAGAGAAGCTATGGTAGCAGACGGGGATCCTCTAGTTCCAACAGCGCCCACGAAAACGGCAACACCTCCCCTAAAGACAAGAAAGAGGAGAATGAAGAAGAGGATCCGAAAGAGATGGAGGTAGGAAAAGAAGAGGAGGAGGAGAAGAAAGAAGAACACGTGGAGCCAGCTCCCAAACCTAGGGTTAAGATGGAGGAAGTAACCATGGAGCAGACGGTATATATCAACATCACTATCATTTTCTCATAAATATGTCACCACCTTTAGCTAAATCCTTTCAAAATTCAGCCCAAAAAATCACCATCAATTTTACATAATTTGCAAAAAATCGCGTTACGAAAACAATGAACGCTTGCAACTTTGCATTTTACGTATTTTGTATGTATGATAGAAATATTTCAGAAAAGGATATCTTTTTCCTTTCTCAATGCGTGAAATAATGATTCCGACCCCGGCCATGATAATGATGTTCATCCATCTACCATGTATAATTTCCAGCGCTATGAATACTGAATAGCCCATCCATCCATGCACATGCCATAATTACTTAATCTGTTTCTGTCAATAAAACTAAGGCATTCTTTCCTATTCTAACCAAGTCTACATTTTGAAACAAAAATTCATTCGAGAACTCTTCATATCTTCATAGATCTAGAGGATTTGTATTGATTCTTTCCTAATGTTTGATTCAAAATTGGCGACAATCATATGGATGTCTGTGTACTGGTAATTCGCTTTTCTTGTCATGCATTTTTATTGCATTAGCTAATCTTGTTATCAAGCTAACTGTACGCCTGGCTATCTCTAGTGCGAGCTACAGAGAATGATTCATATCTAAATGTTAGCATAATCTGATATAATGTTAGTGTTAACGATGGATATAAACAAAAAAAATGCTTCCCGATTTCGTTTTTCCCGTCCACCTACCATTCCGTGGGGGGGGGGGGGGCACTGAGTCAGCCATTTTTATTACCCAGCGGCCCCTTTGATGGGTCACGTGACCGTGACCGACTGCCCTATGAATTACGACAGTAAGTGGGACACGTACCAGTGTGCTTTGGTTTACGAGCACGGAAGAAAAGGCGGAGAAATCGCAATTTTATGGTCGGCACTATTTCATAATCCCTCACAATGGCAACCCTTTGGCTAAGCATATTCCACCTGTAAAGAGGGTAGCAATTTCACACCGGGGGTTAGTCATTAAAAACCGTATATAATCGGAATAAATAGACATGGACACAATATGGGTAACGCATGTATGTATATCGTGACCATAATTCAGTCTTGGTCATTTTATTATCTTTCCTTCTTATCATAGTATTTAAGAACATAATCATCTAATTGCATATTCGTACTGTGTATAGATAGGAAACTCCAGACTGATTAATGACTGTAAAGCTAGCAGCTAATTTGATCGCAATTCCCTGCGGAATCACTTAACTGAATTGAAAGCGGGACCGTTACCATATATGGAACATTGGTTCCTACTGCCAATGACTGACTCAGAGGTAATATTACTTGTAAGTCACCTTGCCAAGTCTTGACTTTTATCTTAAACCAAGGGAGTTTTTGACAAGATTAGGTTTCCAGACAAGTACAATTTGAAGGACATGCGGAAATATAGAATGACATTTTTTATTAATACAAAGACTTCTTTGATAAGTATCAACTCTCGCAAGCCAAACCCAATGCCATAGTTACATGTTGCAGTACGTTTTATTGAGGTATTTCTAATACAAGGGTATTCCTTATGTGCTTATACGTTAGCAATTTATTCGTTAGCAATTTGGGACAGTAATATTCAGTTAACTAGAAAATCTCTGATTTTTTCAGACATCTACAAATAGCTACAATAAACAGGCTACACTGAGTATAGAAATATAGTCAATATTTTGGGGCAGATATTGGGAGGGGGCCACAGTATATTCCTAATACTCAGCCATGCGAAGCCATGACAGGGGACCAATGCACAATCGTAATGACTGCACAATTAGTATTTCATTTCTTTCTATCATGCTGCATATATTATTCAGACCACAATTTGGCTCAGTGTTAACGAAATCACGGAAAAGCATCGTCATAATACAAGGCAAATATGGTGAATTGATAATGCTTTCAAAATTACATATAGGAAAAAACTGACACCAATACCAAAGGTATGGTCTAATTACCTGATAAATCGTTACTGGAAAATACAGATAAGGCGACCGCAGTCAAACGCTAAGGAAGTTTAAATTTACCTAACAATAGTGCTGACATATCTACTTGTTAGTTTGACAGTCTGTAAAACTTATTTACGGTTCTGCTATGGATACCCTTGTAATGACCCATTTTAATGTCTGCCTGCAATTCGTCAAACTATCCAATATTGCAACTGTCCCTGACGCTCTTGGTTTAGTAATGTGCCATGTGTGCAGAAATACCCGATAAGTAGGTCATACATTAATATGGTAATATACAGCAACTAAGTGAAGCGTATTGGAAATAAATTACGTACTACAAAGAACCCTCTTTGATTAACATATTGCGTTGTTTACCAATATGCACATTAAAAATAAAGCAGAAGACCCATAATACATGCAATAAGTACCAGGGGCTGGATTTGTAAAAAAATCAAGTTCTACAAGGAGCCCTCAATATATTTTGATAATAGTATTGCGGATATACAAATTATGCTATAAGACCCTTAATAACAAGTGCCGAATGCCGGATACTGTGAAATAAATCAAATTCTACAATATAGAGCCCGTATGATTTGATACACTACATTGCTTACCAAAATGTACATACAAAATATGGCGCAAGGCCCTTGCTAGCAAGTATCGAGTGCCAGATATTGAGAAATAAATCTACAAAGAACCCAATATATTTCAATATATTGCATCGTGTACTAGAATATGCATACACTATACTATCAGAACCTTAACTTAATAACAAGTGATAAATGTCTGATATTGTGAAATAGGCACTACAAAGGAACTTCTATAATTTGATATACTGCATTATTCACCAAAATGTGCATACAAAAAATATAATATAAACCCTTAGCACATAGCAAGCATATAACATAACATTACTAACCAAAATGTACTTACAAAATCGTCGGAATCTATTTGCAAGGGGGTACCGCTCTGCTACAATAATAGTAACCATTATTACTTTACTTGTATGCCTCAATTTGGTATGTAGCTGGCGCAATACACCAATAAAAGAACAGCCGGAGAGCCACGTAACAGAATTGTACAGTGCAAATTAAGGCGGGCATTTTCTAATCTCGAACTGGCGAGTTACAGGCACATCAATAAAGATAAACTGTCCTAATGTATTTCCTTCCGTACAGTATGAACTCACAGGGATGCCATTTTGAAACTACAACCATAATGGTGCTATTACAGCCCTAGCTTTCATGTACAAGGTACCTATTTGGCATTTCTCCAACATCCCTGTCTGTACCTACTAGTGTATATGTGTAGTACGGAAAATCGATTTTTGGAAACCCACGTCTTTCGCCACAAGGGGCCTCGGCTTTAGATTGGGTATTTCCCATGTACATGATGGGCACTTTATAAAAGGTTTCAAAATGTATCTTTTTACGATATCGATGTGCTTTTATGGTGCACTACTGGTGCTTAGCTTGATGGCCAAGACCACCTTTCCATTTCGGTGGTGTCTCATTGCACTTGGGGCACAGGTGCGGCACTGCGGGGTTCGTTCACTGTGGCACAGTTGTGTTATTTTTGCCGATTTTTTCATAATTTACATATTGTTTAATACGTAAAAGTATGACTTAGAAGACAAAAAAATGCACAAAATGTAAGAAGATTCGTTTTATATCTCTGAAATTCGTTGACTAATCTTCAAACCCTGCAGTGCCGCACCGGTCCCCCAAGTGCAGTGAGATACCACTTTTACCGTGACCAATATTGGACTTGTGATTTTCATAATTGGAATATGATGCATAATGTAAGATAACATAATTCAAAAAGATTTGAAATGGTATGTAAACACACACACAAAAAATCGTCTTTATCTTTGAAATTCGTTGATTGATATCATAGATCGCTTTGTGGTCTTAGAGCAATCACAGCCCGTAAGGAAAATGGAAGTTAAGAGCTGGTGATAGCATATAGCTTTTAAAAGCTTATGACAGAGAATCCTAGTTGAACGATGCAGTGCTATCTTTAGTGTGTTGAACATAAATATGCATAAATAAGGAAAGAAAATGAAAGGAAGAAGGAAAGAAAGAAAGAAAGACAGGAAGAAAGAAAGAAAGAAAGAAAAAGAAAAAAAAGAAGGAAATAAAGAAGGAGGTGGAAGTAAAATGTGGAACGTTAAAATCATGCGACAATCAATGAAAGCGTCTGCTTAGAGATGCAATCATGATTTGTCTATACTTCAGACTGGAGTAACATAATTCTTCTGTATCTCTCACTGTCTCCTCTGAAATCATGTTATGATTCATCCATTCTATCTTGACGACAAAAATCAGATAAAATTGACGTAATGACGGTACCATCAGGCAACATGTAAAGGCTATAAAATCCCTGACGCTAATTACCAGACAGACTCATACATTAGTAATGAGTGAAATCTGAAGTGTAACGAGACCAGTGGTTCTGTGTAGTCATGCAGTCATTAACGATGACAAACGTCTGGTCTGGTTTACTTAGCCTGAGAACCGGGCAATTCTGGGTATCTTTTCGGTACTGGGGGTGCTACCCAGTATAGTAGTTAAGGCCAGGGTTGGTTTCAATTACTCTGCTAAATAAATTTTAGTTGTTAGACTCTCGCGATAGTACATAGTTCAACTCCATTGTATACACAGATTGCCATGCATTGTACCTGTTATAATTGTCGCTCAATAAAGTTCTTCTTCTTCTTCTATCTAATAATCAGAGCCTGGTAACCATACCATTGGGTGCTCGCCGTTATCTCTACGGTGTTGTGAGGGTAGCCGCCCGTCCAATTAATAAGCACAGACCGGGGGGAATTTTTACGGGGCTGGGTTATGTTTCCGGGAAGGTTGTCTGTCAGAGAAATTGACTTGGTAAAACAAATATAACGTTACCCTAGCTGGCCCGTTGAAAATGGTCACCGAACAGTTCGACTAGAGCTTTCAGTCACTGCTTGGTGTGGGGGCGGTGGGAAGTTCAATGAAAAGTTATTTATGGGGGTTTAGTGCAACTGCATCATCAGCAGGACAAAAATCCAAAAGCAGATCTGAGAAACCCTTTGGGAGCCTTAAAGTGGGTCATTTATCAGATATTGATTTGTCGATAGTTTGTGTAGCCATATTTCATATGTGTATCAGAAATATACAACAGTCTAGTTGTATATTTACGTCGATATATTTCGATATTATGTCAACTGCACTCCATAGATAAAGAAACCTGCAGAGGAAAGCTTTGCACAATTTATTGTGTGGTCGAAAACTTTTTTTTTTTGGAAACGGCCGAAAATTTGTGCGAGCGCGGATATCATCCATATAATCAAATCAACATGGCCTAACGGTCACCTTGGTATCTTATTACATGGATGTCTAACCTTCTTCAACATAGAATGCTGGATAGCGTTACCCCTATACTTCTTTCGTAGCGAGAGTTTTAGACAGCCAAACCATTTGGATAGGTGAAGAGTTCAAGTCTATGTTCTGTCTGGCGCCCACTGATAACGAATTGAGCTCTCATGTATTCCTTTATCTGTCTGACATGCATGCAACCAAGACTGCCTAACTAGTTCACTGGTATCGTTCATATCTTCACATGCCACATATTCAGGACCTTTTTCCGACCACAACGAAACAAAGGTTGGCGGTAGGTTGGGGACAGCCTGACTAGTTCTTCGCCACGTCTATCTTTCATGCATGTGTCAGACCTGTCACAACCTATTCACAACCAGTGCAACACTTACCCCCAACCGAGCCTCGAATGCTTCCCGATTTACTACCAACCTTCCCTACAATCCCTACGTCTAGATGCGGCCTGACGAATCTCTTGACTGATTCCCAATCGATTGCCAACTCTCTTACGAATTAAAATTGACGTTATAGCCAGTGATGTATACCTTAAATCAAAGACTAAGGCAAAGGTATGCATAGTACTACACGTATTGATACATGTGGTGTAATATCTAACCATCGTCGAAGTATGGCCTCTCTGAATGATAAAACTAGTATACGCAAATCGGGGTTCAGAACATAGAAAGGCCATATTCGTGGCCTTGCCCTTGCCCTTGGTACTATCCTCAATTGGCTTAATCTTTTCGCTTGCCAACTACACAGAATTGTAATTTCTAGCAACTACATGAAATTACGCTACACAATTTATTTACACCCTGTGGATTTTAGATTACGAAAAAGCTTTTGAAAAGGATGAACTGTAAGATGCAAACAGACATAATACAATTTCACAAAGCCCCTGCCCAATGTATACCATACATATTCACGTCTAGTACAAACAAATGACAAAAAGGTATTGCCATCCTCTCGGTCCACTCAAAGCATAATAACAGAAAATAAAGAATGTGACAAAACAACTATCATAGTCCCCTCACCTGTGAAAGATTCCTTGCGTCCCAGCGTCTCTCAGTCTAGTGCGACTAGAGGGACTGTGATGTCCTGGCGTCTGAAAAGCAACAGAGCTAACACAGCGTACGTGTGTCCGCTTAGCTCCAGAAGTTATCACTAAAAAGTGAAATAGAGTCTGTCATCTCCTTACCTTTAAAAGATTCCCTCCGTTCCAATGATTCCCAGTTTACTGCGGCGACTGAATTCGAAGGAGGCTATGATGTCTTGGCGTAAAAAAAACAGAGCTTACATAGTGTGCGTGTGTCCGCGTAGCACCATAAGTAGCATTGAAGAGTGAAATAGGGTCTGCCATGTCCTTACGTTTCCGGACTGTTTGCCAAGGAAATGTTGCATGATCTTCGCCTTTTAAGTCACACTTCGAAGACAGACGGATGCATCTTAAGACTAAACGGTCTGATGATACAGGCAATTAAGAAGAAAATTTAAGGCGTGTCCAGAATAATTCAAAGCATTGCTATTTGTTATTTTATCATTCAATAGCCTAAAAAGACCTTAGACTTGTTAGAATTTAGTAGTTACACGTTTTACATTAGGTATGTATATATTATAGCCAGAAGTTGATATTTGAACCGTTTTGACCATATTTTTTTAGACTTTCTTGACTTGAAATTATGGAGCCTTCAAAGGAAAAGTAATAATGATCAACAGGCGTAAAATTAACATCTGTGTGATTCAATTAACTTCAACCGTGACAGACTACCTATTTGGCTGTACTTTGTGCTTTAAATGGTTTAATAGTGACCATACGTACACTTGTTGATCTAGTATAGTCTTACTTCATGTCATAGACATGTTAAGGCCCTATGTGATCTCGGAATGAAATATAACAATGAACAAAAAGCAAGAATTTCAATTTACCTAAATTGTTACAATTAGGTCAATGGGTTAATGAAGTAACCGTTGTCCTCTTGTATTTGAATATTCTGAACATTTTTAAATTGTCCTGGCGCGAAAAGCGTGAAATTGTGCTTTGCTGAAGCGCAATGGCTGAGAAAATTGAAACAAAAGCGAGACGTAGAGAATATGCCACATTAGGCAAAACTGTCCCGAAGCGGGTACACATCTGTGGTATAGTTTCTGTCGGCTGGATTTTGGGTTATTATGGAGATACAGCACTACTGGGAAAGCGTCGTTAGCATGAGTCCCAAACACAAGCTGTACAACAGGGGAGTTAGCTGGGGCATGAGGATCTATCCGAAGGTACGTGATACCGTCTCGCGGGCTCTGTTCGCTTGTCGGCCGTTCGCTGGGCATTGCGGCCGCGACTATGTGAGTAAAAAACATCGTGTGTAGTGTTAACATTGTATACTTTTGGATAAAACCTTGTTGAGGCTAAATCTATAAAGTTACGGTCGCCATCTTTTCCAAGCAACTGATTTTCTTAAAAACGAGGTTTTGAGTTACTTACTGGGTCTTCTATTATCTTGTTTTTATTAAGTACGAGTTCTTCATACTTGTTGAGGATAACTTTAAAACAAGCTAATAATCTCACAACATTCATTTAAGTATGTGTAAAGGTTGCGTTTTTACATCAAGGATGGAAAACGCAATATTTCCGCATATTTTGGGAGACTATGAGACTATATGAGTGGAAAACTTCGTGTTTAGTGTTCTAACGTTAAATTTCCTACAAGAAAAGTAAAAAAAATGATATTTCAAAAATTCTTAGTTTATTCAAAATTGAAGACGCTTTATGATCATTGTCACAAGCTCTAACTACCAACAAAATTTGAATCAAAAACATTGACTTCGAAATTTTGCCTTCCCAATTAGTGTTAACGTTTGACACCTTTGGATACAACCTTGCTAAGTTTGCGTCTATGAAATAACGGTCGCCATTTTGACTTTTATGTTGCCAAGCAACTGGTTTTCGTAAAAACGAGGTCTTGGGGTAACTGGGTCTCAACTATGTTCCTGTTTTCTAAAGTAAAAGTTATTCATACTTGCTGAGGATAACTGCAATATACCCAAGGCTGTAAACCTAGCTAATCATTTTTAAACATACATTAACGCATTCGTAAATGTTGCGTTATTACATGAAAGATAAAAAAAACGCCGTCTTTACGCCTATTTTTGGGGACGTATTTTCAAATATTGGACACTGGCTAGTCGACCCCTTGTTCCATGAATGAAGACATTTACTGTTCACTTCTATCTCTAGGTATCAGGACAGTTCGGCACATGGACACTTCGGCCCGGACATTTCGGCCCCAAGTCCAGGACACTTGGGCCCCAGGCCGAGGACACTTCGGCCCTGGCTCAGAGACACTTCGGCCTCGCTAGTTCTTATGTGCGTGGGCATGCTATGCAATGTACAAATTAATTGAAAAGCCATGTGAAACGCAACGATGAAATATGTTGAGCATTAAGTCTTGAAACAAATAAATAAGTCTTGAAACATAGGAAACACACTTACCTACCACAATTACATCTGAAACAGCCAACAGGCTCCTCTGTAAAATCATACGTCCTAAAATTATACGCTATTTAGTCAACTCAGGCTACGTGTTAGATAACTATCATGGACTGGACCCGGGGCCGCAGTGTCCTCGGCTTGGGGCCGAAGTGTCCTCGGCTTTGGGGCCGAAATGTCCTGATTGCCAGGGGGCCCAATTGTCCATGTGCCGAAATG
>NC_049996.1:6650898-6652197 GCF_000003815.2 Branchiostoma floridae
CCGACATTCTCACTTCTACCTTATTGAGCTAAGTACAGGTCTCAACAGATATGTTTTATACAAACATACAAATGTTGATACGAGTATGGAGGTCTCTATAGGATCGGCATCCTCTCGCTTCTTAGCAATTAGTAGTTAATATTGTATGTGATAATTGATTGCTTGGAAGGTAAAAAGATAAGAATTGTGTTATACCATGTCCTGTTGAGTATGAAATTATTTGTGATTTAAATTCAATTGCGTACATCTCCCAAGGGTGAATGCTTATTGATGTGACTTGATATATATTACTGAAAAGTCCAAATAGCCAGTCCTTTTGTATGATACATATTATGCATTATATGCATTTTCTTTACATAGCTAATGCTTTCATGGATTAATATATTGCAAAAATTTGCTCTGTAAAAGATAATCTGTACAAAAATGTCTGTCTTTAATGTTTAGCCGGTATGAGCCAGCTTTGGATGCATTATATTACACAGAACGACCTATCACACCTAACGTTTGTAGATTTATACGTCTACGTAGTTTATAGGTCCAATGCCAACAATGCTTTCTACTCAACGTTGTAAAAGAACGAATAGTGTGAAACCCTACAATCCAATGTTCGTAGCTCTCAATATTAGTGATAGTTTCTTGTCATTTTCTGTCTCAACAATCGCACAATTAAGGTACAATGTATGGCAGCCAATACTAACTACTAGCTATATAGACAATAATATTACGAGGCTACATACAGAACAACTAAATATTATCGACTACAGTACAGTCAAAAATGAGTGATCTGATCTCGCATTTTGAATAAAATGGATATATGGGTTGAAAACATGATAGCGGTATACGGAAAATATCGTTCTGATAGATAGATAGATATAGGTATAGGTATAGGTATAGATGTAGATATAGATGTAGATATAGATATTGATATTCTCTAGATATGTGCTTTAGTTTGTTAACCCTGACTGTTACTGTTTTACAGAACAAGGTGCTGATCAAAGGCGGGACTGTGGTGAACGATGACCGGTCCTTCAGCGCTGATGTGTATGTGGAGGACGGCATCATCGCGTAAGTGTATCTTACATTTCATGTTCTAAAACGTGTGTATAGTAACGTGTGTGTGGACCCTTATGGTCTCATTGATGAGTTTCTTCTTCCCATAGACTTCTATGTATTAATTCGTGGTTTAAATGGGCGCGTTCATAATGAAGCTACGTGAAATTTCAGCAGATTTTTCATTCTATGTCGAGCACATTTACCCTATATCGTGGGAAAAAATTGCCAATGTAAACTATACCTAGG
>NC_049996.1:6652375-6689935 GCF_000003815.2 Branchiostoma floridae
AATCTAACTTTTGAGATCAGTTCCGCCGGCTAAAAGGCAATTTCTCACCGCTAAAAACATGCGTCCGTGCAGCCGTGGCATTTTTGGCTCGGATCTCTTTTAGGGTGTCCACTCGGGGAGTAATACATCAATGAGACCTTAAGTTTAATGTATTATTGAAAAAATCTATCAAAGGAAAGAATGTCGTTTTCTTCATCACCTCTAAAAGTTTGGGTGTCTTACTTTAATGAATTAGCCTCTGGGAGGTAATTAAGTACGAGATCATGATAGGCATGAAAGCGCCACCTAGCGGCGGACAAAGGCCAATGTTGGACAAAGTGCAAAGGCGTCGAGACGGACGCTTTTGACGTGTCGCAAAGACTCATTAGATCAGTCTGTGTATGAGTTTGACTGAGTAGTGTTCCCTTTGTGACTTTGTCTTTGTTTAATTGGAATATATCTCAGAGAATAGTCGTGTAAGGGATATCAGCACGAAAGGCACGACGAGATTCATCCGGATCTTTCTACGTAAAATAAACGGTTCTACAGAGGATCGGGTGAAGGTACTATAGCTCATAAAGTCAAAACAGAGCTTAACGACAAGAAATTGATGTTAGCTGCGTTTCAAGCTCCCTTATACCAGAGGCGGGCAAGCCGAATTGAGCCTTTCTGATTGGCCTTTTATAGGTGTCGCCTAGCCCGGGGTTTGGGGGGGGGGGGTGTTGGAGGGGCGTTCGAGAGAAGGCGGCGATTGCAAAAAATAACTTGGATGTAGTTTGCATCAAGAAAGATAGCTTTAGAACCTTGGTCCTCTTCCAAATGGCTTCTATATCCAGTAGAGTGTGATACAAGAAAAATAACAATAGTAACGCCCCTTGGAAATGTAGACCCGTCCGTTACCATGGTAACGGAAATAGGTACACGGCGTAATCTGCAGCCAAAAAATGCGGGGTGGCGCCTGGTTATAAACCCTTTTCAAATTTTTGCTTCAGTGCTATTCCTTGATTTTTTATGAATATTTTTCATTTTTATTTAAGTTTAATGTATTATTGAAAAAATCTATCAAAGGAAAGAATGTCGTTTTCTTCATCACCTCTAAAAGTTTGGGTGTCTTACTTTAATGAATTAGCCTCTGGGAGGTAATTAAGTACGAGATCATGATAGGCATGAAAGCGCCACCTAGCGGCGGACAAAGGCCAATGTTGGACAAAGTGCAAAGGCGTCGAGACGGACGCTTTTGACGTGTCGCAAAGACTCATTAGATCAGTCTGTGTATGAGTTTGACTGAGTAGTGTTCCCTTTGTGACTTTGTCTTTGTTTAATTGGAATATATCTCAGAGAATAGTCGTGTAAGGGATATCAGCACGAAAGGCACGACGAGATTCATCCGGATCTTTCTACGTAAAATAAACGGTTCTACAGAGGATCGGGTGAAGGTACTATAGCTCATAAAGTCAAAACAGAGCTTAACGACAAGAAATTGATGTTAGCTGCGTTTCAAGCTCCCTTATACCAGAGGCGGGCAAGCCGAATTGAGCCTTTCTGATTGGCCTTTTATAGGTGTCGCCTAGCCCGGGGTTTGGGGGGGGGGGTGTTGTGGCGCATGGGGCAGCAAGTTTCCTTGCTGTTTCACTGGCAGGGTATATTTTTACAGGTAGAGGTTGCTAGCGCTTCCCCTTTAAAGTGCTTGAGCGAGCTTCCTACTCAAACATTTTCAAGCAGGCTGTGATAGCCCTTTTCGTTATAAGACAGCTGAATGTCAATTTGCAGGATATATGCACGAGTATCCTAGCATGCAGTCGTACGACGATCACACCACGTATATGACCGGGCACGAAATTATAAATCTGTCCTCAGCGTTGCCTTACAAGGCTTCTCTTCATCAACCAAGGCGTAATAAAACTGATGTAAGCAACGCACAAGGGTCACACTTTAGGTAAATGATACTGATGCGTGTAGAATACAGAATGTATTACTACATGATTAGTATGCCATGAAGGGAGAAGACCATCAACGTAAAATTGCAGTATTGGCTACATTTCATAATCATAGTGCCTGCCATTTTTTCGCTTTTTTTAATTAAAGAGCAATGGATCGATGTGATGGAATCGTGTACTCTTAAAGTTTTAACGTCAATCAATAAGTAAAGTCACGTGATCTGCATGGCATCCGCAGACAAATCGGCCATGACCTGAGCGTGCCGGACGATACCATTGCCGTGTCTGCAGAGGGGAAGCTGGTCATCCCGGGAGGGATCGACACCCACACCCACCTGCAGTTCCGGAAGAATGGTATCACCTCCGTGGACGACTTCGCCCAGGGCACCAAGGCCGCTGCAGCCGGAGGGACCACCATGATCAGTAAGAACAATTCTTAAAGATCGTTTGAACAAAATTAGGGCAATATTGAAATCATACATTGCCATCATTTCTTTACATAGCGAGGTTAATACAATAGATTTGCATAACATTGAGGGAGGAGGGCTACAACTTCATTGCACCACACACTAGAACTGTCATCTTATAGACCTGTGTATAGTATGTTGTTGTATAAACAGAGCGGTCTAGTTTTAGATGTTTTCGGAAACTTAGCAGACCTTTTGCAGGTTGATTTGTAACAGCAACACGGTATGATGATGCAAATACATGGTTTGCATGCTAAAAGTGTCAATAGTCAGTGTTGGTGCATGATCTATAATAACCGCCAGGTGGCGCACCTGTACCGTGAAAAGTCGCACACTGATACACACTGATAACGAGTTCCTACTGAAACCCACACTTTGCAAATGTTATGCAGGACGTTCAGCTGATAGCAATTTTCATGCTTCAGTTACTTAGGCTGTCAGACCGTTGAAATTTTTGTGAACGGCTGCAACTGAAGGCTTATGGTATAGGACAACGTTGACAACAAATGGTGACTGTATGGTGGAAGGATTGCGATGAACAATATAAAGAGAGATTATCATGTATTCATATATACACTCTTTGTCTCTCTATGATCGTTTTACAAAATGACCGACGCATTTTGGCACACGTCAGTTTATTGAGAGAGTAGGATATACGATAAAGTTGGCCATACTAAATGTATGATTATTTTGTCCGTCTTGCTAAATGTATAATCATTTTGTCCGTCTTTTCCAATATCGACTGTGTTCTGGAAATTTCTGACTGTAATCTGCTTGAGTCCTACGCTATTGCATTGTTTTCCCTTGTTCAGAAGAAAATGATTTGTTCTAGATATTCGCTGAATATTCTAATGGCCTATGAAACATTCACAAACTGTGGGTCTTAGAAATGCCACATTATCAGTGTGCGACTTTTCACAGTGAAGGTGCGCCATCTGGCGGATGTTATAGATTATGCACCTGTACTGACCATTAGCTGGTCATTCATTGCTCATCATTAAAATTGTCTACCTGTCTACGATACTAGTATATCATTGGATAATTTCATCGTAGCAGACAGTGTGGCTGACGATTATTCTCTCTACAATGTTAAGTATACAATGGATCTTAGAAAATCATTTTTCTGACGTAAAAACATTTTTGTTACAGTCGACTGTGTTTTGGACAACTCTGACTGCAGTCTTGTCGAGTCGTACGACAAATGGCGCGCCATGGCAGACGACACTGTTGTTGGGGACTACGCCCTGAATGTCGCCATCACCAAATGGGACAACAAGGTCAAGATCGACATGGAGAAACTCGTGCACCAGCGAGGTAAGATTACCTGCTATCGATTGAAACATGCATGTGTTCAGTATAGTGCATAGTTTGAGAAAACCGCCAGGTGGCGTGCCTGTACCGTTAACATTGCGCATATTGATATTTGCGCTACAATTACTATCGTTAACATTCAGTTCATGTTCACGTTCAGAATCATGTTCAGTTTTAGTGCATAATTTGAGATTACCGCCAGGTGGCGTACCTGTACCGTCAACATTGGGCACCTTGGCATTTGTGTTACAATTACTATCAAAAACGTTGATGGACGTCTTATTTTACTCCTTCTTAGGTGTGAACGCCTTCTTAGTGTTCATGTCTTACAAGGACAAGTGGCAACTCACCGACTCTGAGGTAAGTTTTTGTTTCTCTTGTGTTACAATTGTTACTGAGACATATGAAAGCTGTAAAATGTATGATACGACATTATCTTCATCAATGTACGCCAACTATTTTGTGTAGTTCTGGTGAAAACGATAGGCGGCGTCCTTGTCACGTCAAGGTTATGAAAGTATGAGACATGTATTGTAGGCATAAGTTCAGTTTTTTTTTAATCATTTGTACAACAAAAAAGAGATAATAACATCATGGAGTACAATAAACAGAAAGGAGGGAGGGCGCCTAAAAGACTATCTTCATTTATATTGGTTTGAAATTGATTATTATCCTAATTAACAATGCTCCATCATAATAATGTTCATGATGTGGTTCATAAGAAGCGACAAAGATACTATCAACATAATAGAATAATGATTGATATAACGTAAGACAAGTTAATGTACATATGACTTGGATCTCTGTCCGCAATCAGATCTCATCATGAAAATTTAATGTCTGGCAAAAAGTTTAAAATGTCTGTTCCTAGCGGATGGATTTTAAAATGTGATCATTATTTCGCTTCACAGCTGTACCAGGCGTTTTGCCACATGAGAGACCTCGGTGCGCTTGCGCTCGTCCATGCCGAAAACGGTGACGTCATCCAGCAGGTAATCTAATAACATTCTTCTTACTGCATGTAGTCTGTCGTTTACAGCATGTGGTACTGTTGTGGGTCGCAAGGTGGCAGTGTTGATACAACTTGAGGGGTTGTGTTTCATCTATCATGATATTTGATGTGTTACTTTACCCAAGAAGGTTAAAATTTAACCTCCTTGCTATACCTAATTTTTGTTTATTCTCTTACGACATTTCTGCCGTTTAATGTCTTCATCAGGCCTACCAGGGCAAAGTCCTTAATTACTTTGGACAATTTGCCTATACGTCGCAAGAGAAGAAAAAATAAGATTGCGTACCTATGAAAACTATGTTGAATCTATGTATCAACCTGGTGAAACTATTTATGGATTTCAAGGCATTGCCTATGTGAAACAAACTATGGTATATAATGTAGGTAGGGTTCTGTACAGGTAGGAATATATCATCTAGGGGGAGGGGGATTGACTTACTCGACTTACTTGACTCTTTGCCCATTCGAGAGCAAAGGGCCTCAGTGAATTGCCTCCACTTTCTTTGGCCTCTGACGGTCTTCTTTGCCTCGTTCCATGGGGAGGGGCAGTTCAATCCTTTACTCATTAGCTTCAATGTGACTTGTAGTGATGTGTGCATCTTTATTTATGTCACTCCGCTACGCAATCAGGTCTATTAGGACCTAATAATTCGCTTCAAATCTTTTTCACCAAGCATGACCCTCTTCTCTATCCCTCCTGTGGTTATAATGGCTTTCAAACAGTTTCTAGGCACTCAAAATAGAGTTGTTTACCGTGTTAATGGATTTACAATGCCCGACCTAGTTGATCACTCACGTTAACACTTGATGTAAAAAGCACTCACGTATAGGACATTCCTCTTGCACCCAAGGCCATACAGAACTTTCTCATATGCTTTTACAGATTTACTTTTATAATTTTCCCAGTATTGGACACTGGGAAACTACTAAATATATTGTGTATACATTTTGTGGAAACGCAAGTAGGCAGTTAAGTCATTAGCACTTCATGTAACATTTCTATGGTATTGTGCGCTAAATTGTAATTCTTTATCATGATAGTAGCCATGAAGAGTAGTAATATAGTAGACATCATATTAGTAAGAATAGTAGACATCATCGCCAATATGAAATGAAACGCCCGTTATATTTCATATTCATTTTCTTTTTCATGACATCAAACATTCTTAATTTGCAAGTTAATCTGTTAATTCTGAATTAAAGTTGAACTGCAATGTCCAACACAAAAATTGGACTTACCGTCAGGTTGGGTTTGAATTTTTCTTCAATTCGTGACTTTCGGTAATTTGTGGCTTTCTGTTAGCTCGTGACTAGTGGTGCGTACCTAAACTCATATTCAGGTTCAGGTCCGGATTCAGGTCCAGCAGTTCAGGTTCAGGTCCGGACTTAAATAAGTCCGGACTTAAACACATCATTGCATATTATGTGTGCTAGAAATTTTTTTTTGGAGGGGGTGGTGCATATAAAATTGCTTGAATTGAAATGCAATGTGAAAAATACATGCAAATTATATACAGCCAGTGTAAACATGAAATGATTTTTGTCACTTTCCAGTGCAAATTTCACTGTCTGTGGAAGGTTTTAGATGGTTTAGAACAATAAAAGGGAATATAAGTGACAGATAGCTTTTTGCAAGTCCGGACTTGGCTCCGGACATTTAGTTTTTTTTTTTTGGACTTGGACCTAAACATTTTTAGGCCCAATTCCAAGTCCGGGCTTTAGGTACGCACCACTACTCGTGACTGTTGGAACGTTAAGTCGGGTATGTGATAGTGACTTCTTTAAACAATACGATTTTGTCGTTATGGTCAAATGAACAATAGACCCCATTCCAGTTACGGCGGCCATTTTGGATTTTCCGGGGTCATCCGGAATCATTGCACCAAAACGAGACTGGCCCTGATTGAAAACATGTACTATAGTATAAGTAGGATAGCTTAAGTTGTAGTTTTACCCCTCTAACTTGAATACTGCGTAATATGTGTAGAACAGATTGCCTTAAACATTTGATAAAAGATATCATGTTATATGTCATATCAATAATATTAACATCATGATGCTTGTTTCTATTATTATTTCCCACTGCTCCTGTGATGTATGTAGACAATGAGACCATATACACCAGCACCTTTTCACTGAACCCCAGGGTCGGTCATGATGCACAAAGAGGATTCTTACTGAGGAGCACAATTTTTCATCACAAATTTGTATCTTTTCCCTCAGTATATCATTTCCCTTCGTTTACATGAATGGAACATTTGACAAAATCTGAAAAAAAATATCATCGTAGGGAGTCCTGAAGATGAGGTTTATGTTGGAAAATAAGTTCCGTATGAACATTCTTGCTACATTCGTTCATACGCAGATGTACGCACACAACGTTTCTCATTTACATAATTTGATACGGACCTCATACGCACGTCTGAGCCCAGTTACAATAATCCTTGTTTATTTAACAAAGGTATGTGTTCTCTGAACTCTAATATTGGAAGATAAAAAGTCTCTATAAGACACTCTTGTGAAACTGACAATTGCCTACTTCAGTTTGAATTCGAGTAAGAAATATGATAGTACATTGTACTTATAGACTGAAACCCTTTTCATAAAAGAAAGAAACATTGAATAGGGATAAATATAGAAACATATATATATATATATATATCTTGGCATGTAGCATATCAAAATCAATTTTGGAAATCTAACGGTTGTAACTTGAATAACAATAAACCAGCTAGACTCAGTAGGTATCCGAAAGCAAACTCGTTACAGAAAATAACTCCCATCCTATCGTACTAGGAGGTCTTCTAGAATGGAGAAAAACATGATGTCGCATATCCATTAATGTTGTTTTGAGCGGTGGTGTTGGACGGATGTGGTGCTCTGGTGATCCGGAAGGTTCTTGGAAATGTCGACTGGCTTTCAAACGCTCCCATGGGTGTCGTACAGATGTATTCTACTCTACAGGACATGGTTACAGAGCACGCTGTATACGTGACAGTATTGTAGATTAGAAACAAGTGGAACCTTGTGATAAAACAAATATCTTGAAGTTCTTTCTTGGCGTCTCAGGATTTAGAAGAATATGATTCCAAATAGCTTAAATAGCTTTACCATTTTCTTTTTGTCACATTTCTATAAGTTCACATACAATGTACAAATACAGATGCATGTTTTTTTATCTCGGTGAAAATGTTTTAAACCAGTCTGTCCATTTTGTATGTTTAAAATATACCGTAACAATAACGCATGTCATATACCTAGTTATGAAGAAAGTAACTATTCTCCAACTTAAAAATTAGACTCTCCAAATTTTGGAGTCTAATTTGCCCAGTTTTCTTCAGCTGCTTGATTGCTTGGACACGTGACCTTTTGCACGTGTGACGTCAGCAATTGGTCAAAGGTTGTGGGAAGTCGATATCGCCTCCCGTCCCTGTTGAGGGATAATTGTGTGCCCTTTTTCATTTGGCCTCATTTACTCCTCTCACAAAATCATTATGTTTGAAATATTTCCAACAAAACTCCGGTGAGTCCATTTTTCGGGTTGAAGAACAATTTGCTTTTTCATAAAACCAACTTAGATGAGTTTCAAATTCCATGCAAGATACCTCGTTCTATAGTGTAAAACTACCAGGATTATGTATATCTCTCACATTGGCTACATGCAGGTGATTGTGATAAGACATGTTATATATTTCTCAGGGAGAAGACGAGATGATCAAGCAGGGAGTCGTCGGACCGGAAGGACACGAGCTGAGCCGACCAGAAGAGGTATGTGACCTATGACCTTAATGTCATGGCTACATCTTACTGTCCATCACAATTAGCATTTTAACCAATGAGATCATAGCATAAAGAGAAATTGCCCAATGAGAGTCTGACAATGCCGATTGCCTATTTCTTTAAAAGAGTTTGAGTCTAACATTGTCCTCATCTTGCACACAAGGCAAAACAGACCACAGGGACCGCATATATTACACATCTTTACGTTTGGGACCGCATTGTTAGCAGCGACACCTAGCTGCAGTTTGGAATAATCCAGTCAGCATTGCCCTGAGGTCACTGAAACATGGGCTGGGATATTTCAAAATCTTGGTTATGAATAAAGAACACTGTTATCATTTTTGATAATTTTTGTACACTTTCAAATCATTTTATGATGGTTTCGACTTTAAAGTTTCTTGACTATCATGTCAAAATATATGATAAGTTTTTTTTATTTTTTTATTTTAGGTGGAGGCAGAAGCAGTTCAAAGAGCCATTACCATAGCTGACCAGGTATGTTTGAAGTTTTTGCCGTTTCTAGATAGAACTTCGTAAGAATCGTAAAAATACGGAATATGGGTAGCCTAAATAATTTAACTTCGCCAAGAAGTTTATGTTTTCGTTAGCGTTGGTATGTTTGTGTGTATGTGTCTGTCTGTCCGTCTAGATCTGTATTTCTGTCTGTATGTCTGTCTTTCTGTGAACACTGCGAATCGAGGAGGCCTAGAATGGATTGGTATTTGGTATGTGGACAGGTCTTGATGAGACCTCAAAATGATTAGACTTTGGTGTTTTATTGGCCCTGTAAAGCAACGAAACTTCCGGTTTGGATATCCAGTGTTCTGAACAAGCTACGGTCACGATTTGTCTTAGATCTAGACTTCGCAACAGCATGCACAGGGCAAGAAACGATGAATGAACTTTCATGGTTTTGACCTGCTTTCATTTTTGGTAGTCCCCTATCGCATGTTTTTGATTTGAAGGTTGCCTTGTTCACTTAAGCTAAAATAATGCAAGGTCCAAACTTAATGAACGGTTAGATGTTAATATTGAAGATTTTCCACACCAAAATTTGCTTACCTTGAATTTTCAGTCGCGGTTAGATGTTGCTTTATGTGGTTTATTTGAATGTCGTACTTATGACGAATATCAAACGCTTTACATCAAGGATATCGTTAATTGGAAGCAGTGAGGCGTTGTGTACTGTGGCTTCGTTTAATGCAATATCCGGCACTTAATGTTGTTTTCTTCAATGACGTATTTATGACGATTATCGTCTGTTTTTCCTCAGGCATGTTTTTGATTTGAAGCACTGTTGATTTCTTCGATTCAATGAAGCTAGTATAACACGATATCCGGCATCAAATGAACCATTAGATGTTTACTAAGGTTATTTATTTCTGCAAACAGCGAGCAGATTATTATTGGACTCAGGACTTTAGATAAATTATTGTAGCCTTTTACAGCTTTTACAGCATACATAGCTGATATTTTGTGAAAAAATTCTCTGGTACCTAACGGATCATATTGACCCCCAGCAGAGGTCTTTACGCCTCGTTAAAAATAGAAAAGTCTTGAGATTTATTCCCCAAATATTGAAATTTTGTGGTAAATCCTAAGACGTTTCGAGTCAGTCTTGAGATGACAATACTGAGATCTTCTTACTGAGTCTCAAGATTCTTCAAAACGATCTCAAGATTTTTCCAGACTATTTCAAAGCATCCCAAGACTCTTCCTCTTACGACGATTACCGTCCGTTTTTTCCTCAGGCAGCACTGTTGAAGCACTGTTGCTTTCGTCAATTCAATGAAGCTAGTGTAATATAATATCCGGTACTAAATGAACCGTTAGATGTTCCCTGAGGTTATTTACTTCAATGAGATTTCCCGCCCTTTCCGCTAGGCCAACTGCCCGCTGTACGTGGTGCGTGTGATGAGCAAGGGATCTGCTGACGTCATAGCCGAGTGTCGAAAGAAAGGTAAGGGCCCGTCAGTCCTTTCATCCGTAATAATGAGAGGATTTTGAAAGAGATGGGATAAAATGGTACATCTAATGACACCGCTTAGAAGTACATCATTGTAGCCTTAAGGGTCAAATTGCAATGTAGAATACATAACATATCCGCCAAAAAACAGTTATTTAAGCAACTGGGTATGCTCTTGAAAAATCGGTTACCCAGTTGTTTGAGTAACTGTTTTTTGGCGCATCTTATTACATGGAGGTCTAAGCTTCATCGACGAATAATAAAATTGTCTACGCTGGAAAAGAAGTACAAAAACTGCTAAATACGTTTCATAATGTTTAAAAGGCAGTCACAAGCATGATTCGTGGTTCACAATGCGTTTGAGAGGTTTACACAGTATGTCTATATGGTGTTAATGGGAAAAGAAGTCCCACATATAAACTGATCGTAAATTTGGCCAAAATGATGAAGCTAATGGACTCCTTTGGTTGTTTGAAGTAACTTCTTCTGGTTTCGTGTACAACTTCAATGAGCTGAAGACTCTGGCACGTTGGGGGTAGGGGTAACTCTTGGTATAGAGGGGGTGGTCATATAGTTTTGTAATTTAGATATGTATATGAAGGAAAGTCAGAGCCCAGCTCTCTCAAGTTAAATGGCACTGACAAAACAACGGGTTTGTATTTGTCTAGTCTAATTCAGTGGAAATCGGGAGAACCAATACATAGAACAGCGAAACATTGCAACAAAGGATCAAGTGTACTTAGTCATAGTCTTCCTATGGAGGTAAAGGTAAAAAGGTAGCCCAATATCCTTTTGAGACCGTAAGGACAGTGGGTTGTTATTTTTTATCCAACGTATGTAGGTACAGTATTGGAAGCTGGAGACCAGCCTTCTACTTCCATTGCCTTAACTTTTATCTTCGCAACGGAAGTCAGGTACCCGTTTTACACATTGGTGGTGTGAGACTGTTTGTGTCAAGTGCCTTTCCCAGTAGTACAAGATCAGCACATGAAAGTCAAAGGATTCGTACCCACCAGGACCTCTTTGATCTGGGCCTAACTCCCTGCAGTTAAATGCTTCGCGGCTTAAACAAAGTCCTATTAATGCAAATTTGAGGTTCGTTTTATGTGGTAACATGTGACTGAAGAGCACGCAAGGCGCCCTTTCCGTACCTCCGGACCCCTGCCGGTTTTTGGAATGCACTACACCCAGGGATGCTTCCTCAATTCATAACCAGATCCGGCATCCTCCGCTTCAGGGCAAAAGGGTATAATTGCTTGTAGAATTTCAACTGATTCCGTGTAGACCTGGTTGTCTATTGATTGACAAGCGTACAATGTATGTTTTTCCCGAGGATGACAGTGAAGTACCCTGTAGATACGTAAGCAGGTGCGCTTCAAGAAATCATAGAACATTATGTGTTTTTCGTTAGTATGAGTGTTGAGTCTGCTGTTGTCACTTCTATGGCGTGCACGCTGCGTGTTGACGTGAGAAGAGTCACGATTCCTGTCAATGTCACGCAGAGATTCTATATTGACTTTAGAGATAGTCGTTCTTTATACACGATTTCTTCTGTTAGATTGTAAGGCACAACTTGGTTAGGAGTATATCGTGTTCCTTAGTGTGGCTAAATCGCGCTCCTGAGGAGGGGGTCATTAACCCCAGCCAGCGAGAGATTGTGTAAACACAGGCTACGTGTCCATATGGTCACCTCAACTCTCATGTACATTGATTTAACTATTTAACCGTTGGGGTACAAGAGAAGATCTGGCAACCACGTTTCCCCACACTTTCTTCTTTTCTGTTCAGTTTTTCATTCTCTGTTAGCATCCCCCCATCTTTTCCGTTGTCTATCTCCATTTTGTCCCACAAAAGCCTTACATGATAGTACATCATATGTGATAAGTATATTATAGAAAACCAAATTTGAAGCTCATTCTAACAAAAATGTAAATTCCAGTATATATCTAATACATATTTTTCTTTGCTTTGTGACGTCAGCAACATTACCTGCGTAGCAAGAATTCTAATAAAGACGTACGATGTCGCCCTACACCTAGATAAATATTGTCGCCATATTCCCGACATTGATTTTTGGAAATTTACGATAGTGTGTTCTCTAAAAGTATAGTTAGACGACCATGTAACACACTGAAAGTTATCAAACGTTCTTTAGTAGTAAGTGTAGCGCTTGCGGTGGCGGTGGAACTGCTGTTGCGTGTGTTGTTAAGATCAAAGAGACACAGGTTACACGTCAACAAAGCTTATTCATTTCTGTATGGGGAGGGGCATTTTTTCATGTGGGGCATTTCTACAAGGGCCTTTTACATGTTCATACTATGCCTAAGCCGGCGGTTGAAAAGTCTGCGTGTGTTGTTGAGATCAAACAGACACAAGTCACCCAGCATGTTTCCCTTGCACACGACAACAAAGCTTAGTAGTATTTTTAAGAAGAAACTTCAAAGGTTGAATAAACTTCAAATGCTGTTACCTATTTCGTGAGTCCATAGAGCATGGGACTTGTTGCTCTAAGTTGTAGTTATTTCAAGTAAACTCCAAAATCGTACATATGATGGTCTACTTACTCGGACTGATCTTCTTTCGAATTCCTGCCCACTGATTATTATCTCCACTTCTCGAGCAGGCTACTATGACAGCAAGGCCACAATCATTAAATCAACGATCGAAAGACAAAAGAAAACGTCTAACGTATGATTTTGTACAGGCCATGTAGTATATATATATAGTCTTTTGTCGACTTGATTAGACATGTCAAATATCTAAAGATAATGAAAATATGTCATGTTATTGGAGCCTATTCCTGCCTTCATATGGCATGTTACAATTTTAAAACCGTTTAACGTTTATTTTGTACAGGTTTTGGGGTGTCTAAACCCGCACCAGGCATGCTAAGGATCGACAAACAATGTTGAAAACGTTAAACTTTTTTTGCACAGGTTATGTAGTGTTTGGGGAGCCCATTGCTGCCAGCCTTGGTACTGATGGCACCCAGTACTGGAACACAAAATGGCGCGAGGCAGCAGCTCATGTGACGTCACCACCCCTCCGTCCGGACCCTACCACTCCTGGATACCTGATGGACCTACTCGCCAAGTGAGGATTTTTAAAAGATATTTCATTGCCTAAATTTCATTGCAGTCTGTTTTGACGTGCCTGCTCATAATCTAGATTGAGTATATAGCTATTTGCATAATTACGCTGTCAGGTGCACTTTTTCACGGGGTACATTTTCTGAATGGGGAAACACTTTGATTCTGGGGGACATTTTTTCATGGAGGACATTTCTGCATGGGAACACTTTTTATGGGGGACACTTTTTCATGACATGGGGGGCATTTCTGCATAGGGTAAGACTTTTTTCATGGCGGACATTTCTAGAAGGGGTTTTAGCATGTTCATACCAGGCCTGTATCGGATTTGGAAATGTCGCGTGTGTTGTTAAGATAAAACAGACACAAGTCACCCAGCATGTTTCCTTCTGTGCACGTCAGCAAACCGTAGCAGTATTTTTGAAAATAAACTTCAAAAGCATGAACAGACGTCTGTTGACTGTTGCTTCATCTTCGGTACATCCACAGGGCGTGGAACGTGTTGTTTTAAGCATAATGCTGTAGTTATTTCAAGTAAACTTCAAACTCGTATAAAAAGGCTTTAAGAATCCCAATTACTCACAGGTTGTTGCCTTTTGATTTATGATAAGACACTTCTTTTCTGCTCATTAATTTTTACCTTAATAGAGGTATTATTTTCCATCCGTGTCATATTTGTCAAACGTTTGTCCCGTATAGACCGAATAAAAGCGAGAAATAGGTAGAGATGAATAAGATTTTTAAAAATCACAAAAACTCTAGATATTTCAAGAATGTATGAGACCTGTGAAACACTAGCTTCGCAGTCACGTGGCGCGGCAGTAGCTGGTTATATCACATTGAACGACCTGTCACACATAACCTTAGCTTGCAAATGGTATCTAAAGCTATCTAGGGGAATGCTCCTGTAACTGTACTTGATGGTAACGAGTCCCTTTCTACGATAATTCTAGTAAACTACGAATACTTGAGCACGTCAATCCTTGGTCGAAAAGTTTGGTACTTAAAGGCATAACTATTTATTGTTATTAGTATAATTCTTCCAACACAAAAATATACACGGATTAACACGTAAGCGGTATAAACCGTGAGATGGTGGGCGTTATAAACTTTCTGGCACGTTTGATCAATTGCTGACGTCAGGTATCCGCAAGATCACGTGTTGATAAGATCACGTGTCTGTAACTCTCGCAAGTTTACGTTCTGAAGTGATTGGCCATCAGTATAAATCCTGAAAATCGTTGAAAATATGATCTATTTATAGTTTTATGTTGGAAGAAAGTTTAGAATTGCACTATGATTACTACCAACACAGATGAGCTTCTCTGATATTTTTTTTGTTCTTGTCTCTTGATCTTGCCTCTCTAAATTTTTCCCGTTCCATACCTCACACAGTGGTGACCTCCAGGTGACCGGGTCGGCCCACTGCTCATGGACCACGGCACAGCGAGCTGCTGGGCAGACCGACTTCACCAAGATCCCGCACGGCGTTAACGGCATCGAGGAGCGCATGTCTATTGTGTGGGAGAATGGCGTGGTGAGGCGGTCGTGTACAATGATATTTTCCGACTTTGCGTTCCATTATATCTAAAATACTGAAAGATTAACTTAGTTTGATTTGGATTGGTAAGCTAGCTCTTTGTTTCCCATGCCATTATCTTGTTTCAGCTTGTTTGTTATTGCTGTTTATTAGACCAACATGTAGCCTTCAATTAGTTTCCTCCGTTGATGTTGATTTAATTTATTTTGATGTCAAATCTGTGTTATTGTCAGCGTTGCTTATGATCAGACCATATTATAAAATATCATATCAACTCACCTATACATCAATATGCAAAATTGAAAAGTCCAATTGTTAGGCTATTGTTTGTACTAACTAGGTATGCTACTGATATAACTGAGTTTGAGTCCAGCTGAATAACTGAAATTCAACATATATATGAACAATAAGCATTAAGATATCGGTGAAAGAAACATTAATCATCAAGATTGTAATACAAATTTCTTTATGACTTGTGTTCTCTCAGGCCACTGGGAAGATGGACGAAAACACTTTTGTAGCGGTGACCAGCACCAATGCAGCAAAGATCTTCAATCTCTATCCTAGAAAGGTACGTCGTATGGGTTCGCGAAAAGTGAAAACAAGTAAACTACCTAGCGGGGTAAAGTATTGTTATACGAGAGGGAATATGTCAAACGTACATGCATTTTGGAACACGTAAATATGCATCGTTTAAAGAAATAAAACCCATTTTAACGCTGGATATTTCAGTACATGTATACATGTTTTATTCTCCAGGGTAAGATTGCAGTGGACTCGGATGCAGACATTGTCATCTGGGATCCGGAAGCTGTTAGGACCGTTTCCGCAAGTAGTCATCATCAGGTAAGCGTAAGCTAACAGATAGGCGTTCTCGCTGTATACCACATACTGTAAATGCAGAAAAGTTCGCGGTGGATTAATGTTCGCGGTTTTCGCGGTGACCACTTCACTGCGAACTTAAAACCACCGCGAATATTTTTCTATAATGGTATTAGACTGCAGTCTATGGTGTTACCGCGAAATTAAAACCACCGCGAAAAGTCCTTTTTCCCGCTACCGCGAAATTAAATCCCCGAAAACTTAAATGCATTAACAGTAGCTAAATATAATTATGGTTAACGCAAAGCATAAACGTTTGGCATATGCTAAAAAAGATAGGATCAAGTTCTTCTTATTGCATTGTAGTAAAGCACTGCTAATGTTAGCTACAATACAACAAAAAGTGTCGATCGTTGAGGAGATCATTTCTTCCAATGTACATAGTTGCTATTAATACTCTGCTGTTGAAATGTAGTGGGACATAGGCTTCACGTGATATCTATAGGCCTTGGTATAAAGCTGCTTTATATGCCAGCATTATGTTTGCTTCCCCTCCATTATGTTATTATGAAGATTAATAAGTAAACAAATAAATAAGTGGATACTGTTTTCATTTCAGGCGTCAGATGTAAACATTTTCGAGGGGATGGAGGTCCACGGTGTTCCAGTGGCCACTCTGTCCAAGGGAAAGATCATCTTTAAAGACGACCAGGTAATAAATGCATTTCCACAATTTAAATATTTATTACTTAATATATGGAATGCAAACAACAAAGACAAGCAGTTTTTTCAAAGCAAATGGAAAATATCTATCTGCGGGATTTGTTATCAAGACGAACAAAAATGGGCACTTTGGCTATAAAACCTGCATTGTAACAATATAACCGTAGTTTGTAATATAAAATTCGAGGAGAGAAGGGATGTTGGTAGGTTAGAAAAATCAAGGAGCGCTTCTCGGTCCTCTGGAGCATATAAAACACACATAGAAATGTCAATTTCTTTGCTGTTGTGTAATACATTCGTTATGTATATCACGCATATCGCAACATTAGCAGATTGTCTGGCAATCGAGAAACGTTAATCAACGTTCCGCCTGCCCTTTGACTTTGTTACCAGAAATAATAGCCCGTTGGTTCCACAGCAAAGATATGAGGGGCAATGAAGTAGGGCTTTAATGTGTGTAATCTGATTTCAGATCGTGGCCAATTCGGAGGGTCACGGCGTTTTCGTGGACAGAAAGGCCCACTGTGATCATATCTACGGCAGACTGGACGCAAGAGCAAAGGTGAACGCTTCCTTCCGCGGCAATTTTGTCCACTTCAGTGCAATTGCTAAGACCAGTCATTTGCTATTTTACGGATTAATACCAAATGATGGGGTGGAACTACGTTATGGATGGGAGAGAGAGATGGGTAGAGGGAGAAAGAGAGAGAGGGAGAGAGAAAAGTTGAAAAACTATCTTCAGAGTTCTCAGCACTTATAGATCTAGAACGTTCAACTTGGTATTTGGATTACGTGTTCATTGAATAAATCAAGATACCATGGCCATTTGAAAGATTACTTTTCAGCCTTTGTATCTCTATGTATCATTGCCCGCTTAGAACAATATACTGTCAGTGAGTCTATTACAGCCTATGACAATACTACGCAAACAGAAAATAACGTACAAAAAAAATAAAATCATCCTTTCTAGAATCTGCTCTCCAGAACCAGACTCTTTCTAATTCAGGCAGAGACAGTCTGAGTGTAAACCGCATCAACCAACGTTGTAAGAACAAGACTATAACCTTAGTATGGCTATGCTACAAAGTTGATCATCTGACATCTCATGAATAGATTTTTAATCAAAGAAAACAGTTTGTTCCTGCGTTGTAGGTAATCTCATTTCTCCGATGATAATCATATTATGTTCTTCACATTAAGCAGAACGAACAGATCCGAAACCAACAGGATCTCATCTTAAAGATAAGAAGATTCTCCTCATCAGGGTGTTCTTATCTTACAGTACCTTCTGCCACGGGCCGTGATCCGGATGGAGCATGACGGGCCCGTAGCGCAGGCGTCTCCGGTTGTAGCTGCCGGGTACTCGGCCCGGACCTCCCGCCCACGGAACCTGCACGCGTCCCAGTTTACACTCTCTGGTAACGGGCTTTTTTTTACATGCATTAAGGCTTAGGTCCCATGCGTTTCCAAACAGAGGTCATGTTTGGCACCTTTCTGGAGTGACAAGAATGACATAAAATTCACAAAATGTAAAAAATGATTCAGAGCCTGGTTTGTGTACATTTCTAGGTATACCTTTTAATTTTTCGTTTCTTAATAAAACATTCCGTCCGGGCCCGGGTTTGGAAATGGGATCTAAGCCTAAAAGTAGAGGAATCTTTGTGGTATGCATGTTTGTTTCTGTCTGTGTATGCTTCCGGGTATATGTGGTCAGCGCAACTCTAAAACATCTGAATCGCTTGTGATGATGTTTGGGAAGGGTTTGGGAAGACAAAGATCAATGGAATTTTTGGGCCCCTTGGTGTGTGCCCTTTGTACTGCAGCAGAACGAAAATAAAATTGCATTCCTATTGCCATCGATTGCTCTCCGAATGAGAATGACAATCACATTTTGGACATACATGATTACATTTTAACTACCGTCATAAGAACATCATTATATTCATTCCATACATCCTTCGTTACCTGGAATAGAGAAGTTGGAATAGAGAAGTTGTTATTAGATTTCATGCTTTTTGTCTGTTGTGGTGCTGATAACGAAAGTGATGAGTACACATAGCTTAACGTTAATAGACTTCTGTTTAATGACATGTAAATCCAGTTAGTAGATTTCCTGATCCATTGAACGTGTGTATTCTAGAAAAGATTGGAATGTGGAACGATTGTCGTGAAGTACTCAATCAAAATTGAGCAAGGATTTTAGAGACATTGAAAATAATTGCAGATCAAAGAAAACATGCATAAATGTATTTTTGCTATAAATAAGCATATGCGTAGTCAAATATTGTGGTTTGAGCTTCGTTTCTCTGGTTCATTTTTTTTAGGAGGCAGACAGGCTTTTTGCCTGTTTGCCTGACCTGCACATGACTTTTTATGGTGAAGGAGGGGTGTGCAATTCCTTCTCCATCCTCTCGTCTACTGGAGCACTAACTTTCACAGGGGCAACTGTATGCAACGTGTGAGGCGGCTCCAGCAGATGCAGCTTTGTTGTTTGGAGTATCCGTCTCCTAGGAGGACTTCCGACGAAGGATGTAAGGGGTTCCTCCTACCCCCGATTCGTGTGCCATGGCGGGTGCCGCTCATGCCCGAACATGCCCCTAAGGCCTGTCTCGGCCACAAATCCCCACCAAGGCCACACAACGCCACTAGCCGCAGCTAGATACTCATTTACACCTGAGTTAAGTGAGGAAAGTCGTGTAAAGTGCCTTTCCCAAGGGCACAAGATCGGTGACACGGAAGCTGGATTCGAACCCGCAACCTCTCGGTCTCGAGCCGCAAATGCTGCCACTGCGCCGCGCGGTCCCACTGTAATCTGGTTCATAAGACGACACAATCTGCAATGCACGCACCAATTACACATCAAGTACAATGCAAATCAAGTCAGAATTTGAAATCGAAATACGAAGAACTCTATGCATTTCAAAACAATATTTTGAAGATGTAATACATGGCGTTAATCTAATCAGGAAGTGTCACTTCCAAGTGCCATCTTAGACGTCACGATGACGTTGGTTCTGCTCATCTGCATTTTGTTTGTTTGTTTGAACCTTTATTTATTCATGACAAGCTCAAATAGGCCTGCAGGCCACTTTTCACTGAGGCCAGGATGCCGGTAATGATCAGATGAAATAAAACAGAGATACAGATTACATCGAGTCCTAATAAATCTGTCAACATGTCATATATCACGAACATATTCATGGTACAAAACATAAGTAGAACGAATGCTCAGCGTACATAGTCCGTGTCCGTTCGTTTTGGTCAGTTCTTCAAGAGTCTCAGGTCGGCTTTGTGGCCGTACGTTTTCCAAGCTCTCCCACACAAAAGCATTCAACGTCTAACACTGGCATTTGTTCCGTCACTAGCTAGCTTCTCTGGCAACCTGGATGCCGATATCTAGGATACGATTTCCCTGTTGATTCTCACTTACGAGAAACATAACCTTCAGTTTCACCAACGCTTGAGCCAGGACACCCTTGTTGCTATTGCCATGGGGTCCATTTGTTTAAGTTCAAGCTGGGGAAAAATGCGGGCCCACTCTCTGTACAGGAAATCCTATGAAGGATTTGGGAATTAATGTCTCTCAATCTGTACCACAATCATTTCCTCCTAGTTTGTCCAACGATCAAAGAAATGTCAGGATGCCCTTACTGCTATTGTCGTTGGAGTCCGAAAGTTGAAATTTAAGCTGTAATGGGAAAGAAGCATGCGGGCCCGCTTTTTGGTCAGGAAATCCTATGAAGGATTTCAGTTGGGTATTTAAGTCTCTCATTGTGTACTACAATCATTTCCTCCGGTTTGACCAACGCTCAAAGAAATGTCAGGATGCCCTTACTGCTATTGTCGTTTGAGTGGAATGTCGGACACTTCGGCCCCCTGGCAATCAGGACATTTTGGCCCCAAGCCGAGGACACTTCGGCCCCAAGCCGAGGACACTTCGGCCCCAAGCCGAGGACACTTCGGCCCTGGGTTAAGTCCGCGATAGTTATCTAACACGTAACCCGAGTTGACTAAATAACGTATAATTTTAGGACGCATGATTTTACTTGTAAAGTACATTATATAATGTTCTCCTGTCTACTCGAGAAAATCGCCACTAGTGATTACGCTTTTTTGCGTTTCCGGGGCATGAAGATCCCAACTTCGATTAATTCATACATTGCATAGCATGCCCACAACATAAGAACTAGCGGGGCCGAAGTGTCCTCTGAGCCTGGGCCGAAATGTCCTCGGCCTGGGGCCTAAGTGTCCTGGACATGGGGCCGAAATGACCGGGCCGAAGTGTCCATGTGCCGAACTGTCCTGATACCGTTTGAGTGCGGGCCCGCTTTCTGTTTTCAATTGGGGATTTAAGTTTTTCATTGTGTACTGCCATAATTTCCTCTAGTTTAACCAAAGCTCAGAGAAATGGCAGGACGCCCTTACTGTCTCACTTCATTAAAAGAATTACCAACTCATGAAAATATTTACTAAAATGATATTTCTTTTTCCAACAGGAGATACAAAGCAGGGAGACGAAGACGAGATAGGCACGCCCATCAGCAGACGTAACCGCAAACCAGCAACACGAGTCAATGCGCCACCAGGGGGACGATCCTCTCTCAACATTTTCGAGTAAACTCTCTAGCACATAGAAATAGCTAGCATAACCATATATAAGCGACTAGGACTTAATGTAATGTAGTACCATGCTGTACTTTCCGAACGCCCGTCGTAGGATATTGCGTGATTCTTTACCATTAAAAGTGAGAGGGTAGATTGTAGTGAAAAAACAAACATCCGATATATCCGTATCATGCGGTGTATGTTTTAACCATGTGAAGAATATCAGTATTCGTATGAGTGATGAAACGAAGTTTTTGCGAAGGTTGATGTTGTTTTTACCCCCCTTTCCTATCCTCGTTGTACGATGTATAACAGTTATGTCCCCATTAGCAAGAGTTCATCATTAAAGTAAGCACGTGTTATTTACGAGTAACGGAGCTCGAACATTGTACCTATTATGTGATTATACTGAATGGATACTGAATTCTGAACGTGTACTTTTTAGATAGTGAAGATGTTGTGTTCACCATTGACGCCAACAGTCCCCGCAAGTCGTCGCAGAAGCGTCAATTATACAACCCACGTGCTACCATAGGGAAAACGTGTCGTAGAACTGAATGGATGTTGTCGTAGTGACTCTGTTGTTAGAGATAGTAATTGAGTTGAGTGGGCAAAGCCCGTAGTCTCTGGAGTAGAGGAAATTCACACGACGTCCGTAAGCGTTCCTGGATAATTCAATAACCATTTCTTCCGAGGGTAGCTTATTGCCCTGTAATAAAATAATCGAAAATAACACATGGCTGTAGACGCAGGCTTGTGTAGTCACTTTAGATTAGGACCTCCGAATGTAGCATTAGAAGACTTACAATTTTTCCACGGAGAATTACACTTATGTGACATATCATTGGGAACGTTCCAAATGTATTACGTACGTTTTCGCGTTACCAACAAAAGGCCCATGTCACACATAATACACGCAGGCAGGCAGCAAACTCTCAAAATGTTATTGACATTTGCACTAGATTTGGGAGTTATTTGGAAAGGCAAAACATTTTCTTTATCTTCCTTGGTATAGAATTCCTTATTCTATTCAGTCTGCCTTGACTTGATATTTCATAGGAGATGGCGCATCACTGAAAACATCTTTTTTGTCTTATTTGATTTGCATGCTCTATTTTATAACAACATCTATCGATCGACTTTATTCTCTTCTTATTTGTTTTGTTTATCATAATTTCCATTGGGATACGGATACAGCATACAACCGTATCTGACTCTCGAAATGGCTGAGTAAAACTCATTCCCACACTTTTTGGTGTACAGAGGCGGTGCCAATCTCATTTTGTATTGCCCTTGGGCCATACAGGCCAACACAGCTGGGTGCTAGTCTAAGCGGGTGTCTCGCTGAAGCTCAGCGGCACGTTGACGCCTTCGCTGCGGCCGAACGATTTGACGGAGCGCTCAACGAATTTCATCGATAAAAACGAACCTTTTCATCCTTTGCCAGTTTTGTTGTCTTGTTATTCATACTTGTACGTTCTGCGTGATAGGCCCAAGTCAGGAATACCACAAAACCAATATAGGACGCCGCCTACTCCCACAGCCTTATTTAGTGAGATATACCGGCTATAGTCCACTAGTAGTTTAATTTCATACTCTTTCCATAAGTGCTAAGATCTAGTGGTTTCTCACTGCACGTGGGGCGCCGGTGCGGCACTGCGGGGTTCGAAAGATTATGCTCAACGAATTTCAGAGATAAAGAAGGAATTTTCTTACGTTTTGTGTATTTTGTTGTCTTCTTAGTCATACTTCAACATCTTACGAAATATCTAAATCACTAAAAAATCGGCGAAAATAACAAAACAGTGCCGCAGTGAACGAACCCCTCAGTGCCGCACTGGTGCCCCAAGTGCAGTGAGATACCACCTTAATCTAGGCAAGCAGTCCGTATATCATATTTGAAGCCTTAGGTATGACTCTGCCGGGGTGCGTTTGAACCCGTGACCTTCCAAATTCATGGAGAGCACTACACCGTATGTCATTGCATCGGTTGCTGGAATATATTTGCTTTACTGCTATAAAATTCTCTCTGAAATGTAGCAAATAAGATTGATCGGCAAAGCCTTTCTCCTGTAATGGCCAAGCACAGCACGATTTGGTAAATTGAACGTGGCATTATCTCCATGAAGTCGTCTACTAGTACTCTTAAAAAGGGTAATGATCTTACAGAAGAAGCGTTTTGCCAAACATTTAAAGCCGGGTCAAGGTTTGATTTAATCAGGTCCTATATTAAAGTGCATTTTATGCTTTCATAAGCTGTATAAAAATGGGGGTAGGCCACTGGGTTTAGGTAAAGATATATCATTGGGCTCTTAATACGGTTATAAATCTCATTTTAATCACACTCAATGGACTTTAACTCAGGTAAATGAATAGACGGCCGTTGTAGGCACCATAATTCGTAATGCTTGCCGGATTGAAAATAATCTGAGGCACCGCTGAAAAGTGGTCACAATGGCCAGGTGCTCCTTTTGTAGTGTTTACGTATTCTCCTACCAGAAGCGACGGAAGTGGGCCAGTAAAATCCCTTCCACTACTATCTCCGCGACCCAACCTCTGCTTGGAGAATAGGGTTTACTACCAGTATAGCTTTTACTGTATATTGCCTAATTTTCAAGCAGTTGTGAGGATCAGCCTCAGCGTTGTGCACTTTTGGCAATTTGCAATATTTGAGTTAACTTCGATAGTGCGTCTTTCTAATAATGCACACTCTAAGGTTCCCTTTATCAATACATTCATCCTCCTACTCGTTACATCTGCTTGGAGATTATATACCCTGACGTCATGTGTTCAAGATGGCGGTGCCAACCGAATTGTCGAGCATAGGGGGTGAGAATCCACGACAATCCTCTATTTAGATGGCCCTTGGGACCTTACTTTTGATGTCATTGTCTGTAGCAGGTAGGGTTTAAAGTTCTGTTACGTTCCTTTCTTAATTTTGTTTTATTAGATAGAATTTCTGACCAAACATTCTTCAGTGGTCACGTTTATGGCCGCCCTCCCACTTTTGGCTTGCTAGAACAAAATCGAGTTTAATCGACTTGTCCTTTTGTTACATGGGCTCCATTCTAGTCGAGTGACACTGACAAGAACTGAGGATACCTTTCAACGATTGCTGAAGCTGGGGAGCAGCGACGGATGTGTTTTTACACAAGTTGCATAGAGGACGAACTGAGTTTCAAAATGTATGCCCCCCCCCCTCTAACCAAGGCCAACGACAGCACACACAGCAACACTTGGTGTATGTATCCTGAGTTATCCACGAGCTAGTTTAGTCAGAGAACTGCACTAACTGATGTCGTGGAGGGTTCGCTTAAAAGGCTGGGCTGTCTACCAGGCCAGGCTACCTGGCCTGTCTACCTGGCCTGGCTATCACGTCAGGCTACTCAGATCCCCCCATTCATAGCCCCATCATATGGCACTCAGCCAAAATAGCTGATTGACAGGCATAGTAATTGCTGATCTCCAACCCTGCTAGTGCCAGTGACCCAAGGTTGCCCTGTCCACCACTGGCTGGGCCCTTTGGGAATGTGTCTGGGAGGCCTTGCTTGCAGCATGTCAGGAACACAAGTACCAGCACTGTGTTTGTGTATGTTTGTGTGTGTGTAAATGTGTGTGTGTGTGTGTGTGTAAGAATGGGCTTGCCAGCAACAGAAATTTGTTTCTTTATTGAATATCTATCTTCTAGAACAGAAACTATCTCAGCTTGTGCAACAAGAAGGGAGAGCATAAATCACTTGCTCACTGTAAAGCTAAACTTGTATTGACCAAGGGGGGTACTGTATAATTACATGTACCTCCTTGTTCTCTATGCTAGTATGCCATGTTGACATATACAATCTTAGTAGTCACATAGCATTTTTGAGGCTGTGGATTGTTATCCACTGTACAATTTTTGTGTCCAGGACAGAGCCCAATCCTCTCCTTCCACTGACAATAATCTCTCCAACCCCCTTGTACAAGTTGGAGTGGGGAAAGTACTGTTAACAGATTTTGTGACATGTCAAAGGATTTGAACCCAGGACCTCTGTTTTCTAGGTCTAACACCCTAAAGCATTTACCGAACACAGTACTGGTACAGTACTTGAATGTGTTCCTGACAGCTGCAAGGAAGGCCTCCCAGACACTTTCCCCGAAGGGTCCAGCCAGTGGACACTGGCAGGGTTGAAAATTAGCAATTACTATGCCTGTCAATCAGCTATTTGGGCTGAGTGCCACATGATGGGGGTATGAATGGGGGGATCTGAGTATCCTGACGTGATAGCCAGGCCAGGTAGACAGGCCAGGTAGCCTGGCCTGGTAGACAGCCCAGCCTTTTAAGCGAACCCATGTCGTGGATAGTTCACTAAATTATGAACCTTGCACCCACTTAAAAACACTACAAAAATGGATGACTCTGAGATTTAAGTATGAGTACACTACAGTCATTTGTGTTATTGTTCTTGTTGCAATATAAACTACATCAATTGTGTACCATAAAAGTAATGTAACGTTATTACACTACAAAGAATACTTACCTCGAAGCAGATTAGTTTCAATTGAATTAATGTGGTATGAAGGTTTCATTTTAAATGAATTCGCCAAAAGTGTTCCTGAATTGGAATACTTTAGTATGAATGTGTGTGTGTGTACATCATGTGTGTGTGTGTGTGCGTGTGTGTGTTAAAGAATGTACCTTAAATGCCTATGTCTTACAACTAGGATCAACATTAGGGGAAAAAGAGTGACAGTGTATACGATAGGATATAACTGTTGTAATATATTGTTTCACAGCTGCATCTCAGCAAAAGAAAGACAAATCTGGTATCAAACCTGACATAAATCTGACAACACAGATATTGCATATCCAACGGCACTGTATGCCTACAGTTCCAGTCATTTTACATAACGAAATTTCATGACGACATACTGTTTGTAAAGCTGTATACGTAGATGCCCTTTGTATCTATGCATGATATCAGCTGACAAGTTAAGCCGAATAACCATTATAAGTTGATGCTTATATGGTTTTCATAATTTGTATCACATATAAACCGATACTAAACAGAAAGTCAACTACTGATACCAAGTTTCACATATTAACAGCCTCAACCCTGAGGTAAAATATTGTGTCAAAATGCTTGTCTTTACCATATATCTCATAGCATGAATGACACATTATATCAATGATAAAATATTCTATGGTGACTTGTGTAGATATGCACGACTTGCATGGGCTCCGAGCTACTATTATATTCCTGTAGATCCTTGCGTTGTTGCATGGCGTGCATTCTCCGCCTCACTTCCGCCCTGTTTTCCCATTGGTGTACATCATTTCAGTCACTCGCCACGGGTTGCCACCAGAAGCCAACTGAAACATAGAAGAACATATATTGTTTCAGAGGTTTATATCCATATACAGGTCCAGTTTTGCATAGACAAGCCCACATTGACTGGAAACTAGACTTTTAGCGGGGCTGGCAGTGAATGTGTTACACCTAGGGGTGGGTACCGGTACAGAAAATTCAGGTCCAGGTCCGGTTCAGGTCCAGAGGATCAGGTCCAGGTCCGGACCTGAACCTGGACCTGATGCAGTATGACTCATACTAGTGGTTCATTTCACTACAAAGAAATCTGTTAGGTGGAGTATTAGACTTACATTGGCGTTTTATAATCCTACAAATCTAACTGCACCTGTACGATTGGCTGTAAAACTTGGACGAAATTACTATAAACTCTACTCTACTTCACTCTTGTTATTTTCTTGCACCTGCAAGCGCCAGAATGTGTGAATTCCTGATAAAATAATCTGTTAATTTTCTAATCGGTCCAACATCCGGTCCACCTAATTTTTTCAGGTCCGGTCCAGTAAGAAAACCGGTTTTGTACCGGTACACTGTACCGATACCCAGCCCTAGTTACACCGGTTCCCCATACCGGTGCCCCAAGCGCAGCGAGATGCCACCTTGCCAGCAAACTCTCCCTGCATGACTCCTCTGAATTGTGCATCTGAAGGTCCTTGGGAAGACCTGCCTTGGCTACTGAACATATTCTCTGCCAAAGCAAACCACCCACATTAGCAACGTTACCATTTTTCCTTAGTCTCACAAGTCCCTACTTTGAATATCTGTAGCTAAAATGACAGGTGAGTAAAATAGGTCACATAACCCAAGTGAAGGATCATTCTGGATCAGTCCATTCCCATGAAAGCTGAGGAATCATTTTTGATGTTTAAGTTTGATGAACTGTATTTTTGATGTTGGACTGTAGCTAAAGTTCCGGAGAAAAGTCAAGGTAACTGCTACCCTTCCTTTACATGAAATAGTAAGTACAATTTCCCTACATTGCTATAATTTCAAAAGGACAATACAAACTTGTTTGGTTATTTGTGATGTTTTCAACCTGTTTCCACCTCAAAATGTGTTTGAAATGGTAAAAATTTATCTTATACATGAAATGCAACTTTCATGATTGTTTGTTGTCTTCAGAATTGTTTGTGGCAGCAGTATATGCCAAACACAGCATATCCTAAAGGGAATCAAACATTAAGAGTTTTCCCCTGACTGCTGGGATCCTATATAATCCATTTATTGAAACTTAATCCAAGATAAACTGTCTTCCAGAGGAGAAGTGCCTCAGGCTTATAAAAAGCTAACTTAAATGCTTCATGTGATGGTTTTATCGAGCACTGAATACCATTGGGTACACTGATGAACTGTATTCTGAGACCTTTTAAATTGATGTAAATGTTATTTGGCAAGAAATATTGATTTGTTAGATTATGGCTTCAAGCTTGTTAGGGCTTGTAAAACTTGTCATAAGTTTTGTAGTTTTCATATCATTGTTGGCATAGATATGCAATTTTTGTCATTGTAATTACACATACTCTGCACAGTTGACATTAATAGTGGTTTGTCATTGACAAGTATGAATAGCTAAACCCTGTTTATTTCATCATATTGGTAATGAAAAACACAGGTTCCCTATAGTGTAGAGCTCCAGGTATCAGCATTATAGCATTCATGCCCTTCTAACTGTTATTGAGTGATTGATTTGTAATGTGGTCTAGAACACCTGCAAGTTCCCATCTTCACCCGATTTGTTTCCATAGGAGCACATATGCCATTTATACTGACTACTTGACCTAAAAGGGCTTCCTATAGAAAGCATTGACATGTGCTCAGTATGATCCTCATGGCATACCCTTTATTATATGTATGAGATGCCATGAATGTAGCCTAAGCGTTCATGAAAGCACCACTATTACATACAGTAGCTAGTGTTGCATACCATATGGTATTGCAAGGTACTTTTATTTATGACAAGGCCATACAGTACAATCATATTGATGATATTTGCTTGATTCATTATGATATTATCTGTACACAATCTTATCTTGAATGCTAGATCATAATAAGCCATTCCCTTTAGATTGATAACAGTAGAATAGCAATTAAATCATATCATTTAACTTCATTTTATCTGTCAGGGCTCTGACTTTATCATAGGGCTTGAAACGCTATAGGTTAGTGCAGGTAAAACTAGATTTGTGCAGTTACGTGTATTTCTGATGTCTCACAGCACTCAATCTGTACTCTTCAATGCATGTACTGAATGAATGAATTGAGTAATCGATTTTTATTGTACTTCTTGTTACTACCTATGAAATGCAAAACAATTGATTTTCTCCTAACCACTTCAAATTTGATGCATATTTCATTTATATACATCTCTTTTTCCAACAGAGTGGGTGCAAGTGTATGAAGTTAGTCCAGTGATTTGCATGTGTATAACTTGCACCAGTGAGGGTATGTATACAGAAAACAAGAATTTCCATGCCTGATTGCATGGTGTGCATTCTCTTCACTTTTCGCTCTGTTTTCTAGGTGGTGCACATCTAGCATCTAACATCACTCATCTAAAAGTTCGTAGAGCAATCACACAACTCAGAATTGGCTGTCACAAATTGAATATAGAAACCGGGAGATTCCAAAAAATCCCAATCGACCATAGGGTATGTCCATTCTGTCCAGAGCTAATTGAAGACGAATATCACTTTATGGTTGTATGTCCCAAATATTCTGATACACGAAATTCTCTGTACACAAAACTGTCATCTTATACACAAGGATTTATATCAATGGACCTGAAGTGCAAATTCAAATACATCATGACATGTGACAATCCCTGTATGACAGATATAGGAAAATATAGCAAAGAAGGTCTAGACATTAGAAATTCCCTCAATGATTGTAAAACCTCCAATGATAGTAAGTAACTTATCCCATATTACAACTTCTGTATTAGTTAGATAAGCGTTAAGTTATAGAACTATAGTTATGTAGATGCCATACTTTGTACCCCGTACAATTGTTGTGCAATAAAGTTATTGTTTGTTTATCTAAAATCTAACCATTACGGGTATACAGAGAACGAGAATTTTCATCCCTGATGGAAGATTTTAGACCGCTTTCTGCTGTCAACACCTAGCCCTGTGGCAACGCCAACTGATTTGACGCCTCAGTCATGCCCCAGGGCAGATATTGCCTTCAAATGGGCTCTTAAAGCTGAGCCGGGTACATCAAAGAGACGGGGATGTTTCAGTCGTTTATCATACTTATCTGCTTCATTACACTGCGTTTCCCGTGCACTTTAGAGTGCGCTGCCTCACAACTGATTCACCAACGGGAGACACTTGCACCACAGGGCATATTCCTACTACCACCCACACCTTTTGCCTTTCTGATTTAAAGCCACTATGATGGTGAAATCTAGAAGTTTCTTACATTTGATGCCGATGATATATTTTTGTACAACTGGTCTTATATATGTGTGTGTATGTGTGTGTGTGATACTAGATTGCATGCCTACTTCGATTGTGTACACTCATGCAGATAAGGTAATTTTTTTGTTCATACAAACAGAATCTGATGCAAAATTTCAAACGTCAATACAATCAAGTCCATTTCTCTGTGATGCGAACCTTGCAGTTGAACAGTCTTTTCTCTGATGAATTCTACCAACGCAAATGAACATCCAAGCAGAAATAACTCTTCAGCATATTCTAAGACAGAATAACCTTACATTCTGATATTGCATACTAGTATGTCATTCGCTTGTAAATTTTTCGTTTTACTCGCAAAATATTTCAATATCTCATTTTTAAGAGGAAATTAGGCGTTATTTGTAACAATAATACTATGTACTCCCCAGCTGGTTTTCTCTGAAATTTCAAACTCCCACCATGCGTGTAATGAAAATAGTTATTATCTGCGTTTTTTTAGAGTACTGTAGATAGTGAAGTATGTTTAGATAGGGAAATCAATATAGATTTTGCACAGGATATCTGTGATTGTGTATAATAAACCTGCCTGCATTATCTGAAATATTATTAAATGAAGAGACATTAGATGAAAGTGCTGCAGCCTTTATCACATTTTGTGAATTATGAAGGCAATTTCTGTTTGAACGTAATGTACATCTAGGATTGGGTTGGGATACTTTATAACTACAAAGGCGGGGAAGGAAAAGAGAGTTAAGAACAAGGACTGTCCGGTCAGCTTACGGACATTTGTCGTTATCAGGTGACTGCAACTTGAAAGGCCTTCCTTGAAGGTTTTCCTTAAAGCTCTTAGCGATCTTTAAGGATATATATTTCTGGAAATAAGACTTGGCAGCTTCAAAGTACTTCTTTTGCTTCGGGCAAAGGTGTTCCTTTCATCCTCAAACTTCTTTCAGTATCGACTTCACAGAAGTCTTTGTCTGTGTTAAAGACATATCTAGTCATTAGCAACCTAAGGAGCTACATGTACCGTGTATGGGTACTGATAAGAACAAGCCGATTATGCTTAGCTCCAAGATTGTCCTAGTGGTCGTCATGGTTTACATGTTGTATGGCAAACCTTACAGAAACGTTTAGCAATGGTATAGAGAACACAGGATTTGATTGATGGTATGCCAGCACGACATCAATAGTAACCCACTAAGGTAAAAGAAAATTCAGTGACTCTGAAAGAAGCCCTGAAACCCTAACAAATTTGGTTTTACCAACATGTGTTATCAACATTTTGTTTGATTTATCAATGAAAGGCTATTGTGTCACCGGGAGTCGACATCTACGTTATGGATTTGTTTTTGGTTGATCATGTTTCATACCTGCATGGCTGTCTGAAACAAAAACTAAAGAATTTTAAAATGCCTTTGAAACAAGTCCTGAAGGCCTTACAGATTTGGTTTACTAACATATGTTATGAACATTTAGTTTGATTTGTCATTGAAAGGAAAGCTATTGTGTTATCATGAGTTAGCAATTCTATGGGGATATGTTTTTGGTTGTTGAACATATGTGACATATGCGCATAGCTCTTTAAAATACTAAATAAGAATTAAGAAAATACCTTGGCTCTTTGAAACAAGTCCTGTAGCCCCGGAAAGACAAATCTTCTCTGCTTGCGCTCTTGCGCTCTCGAGTTCCTGGAAAAGCGGTCGGCAAGTATCCTGGGCTCGTAGTCCTCAGTGTCATAGTTGTACCAGAGGGAGGGTTGGTCGCTCAGAGCCTCAACTAACTCTTGAATCTGTCTGTCCAGAAGCTCTTGCTGTATAGGAAAAGGGAGCAATGTTTTAGCATGTATTAAAAGGACACTCGAGGTTTGCCCAACAGAAACAAATACAACTCAGTACCTAAAAAGTTTGGGTTGAGCACACCAAACACATCAATATGGGTTTTTACAGTATTACAATGCATTTAAACATATAGACGTGTTTGTGGCTAGGTTATAACGAAGAATGTAGCGTCTAGTTAATTGGACTACACTGTCCATATGTTTACATGTATATAAAGACAAACATGCCTGTCCTTGGTGCTGAACACCGGTACCATATACAGACAAACACGCTTCTCTAACAATCACTGTCTCTTTCCTGTCTTAGGTAATAAACATCACCCAAACACATAATCTCTGCATTTGATTCTGAACAATGTCCATACACAGGAAAATATGCCCGTCCTTGGTGCTGAACACCAGTCACAAACATCCAAACACACCGTCATTGGTTGTGAACATCGGTACCATCCACACAAAGAAAATACTCCTGCCCATGAGTTTTCTTGCATTCACTCTCTTTATATCCTTTGTCCTTGTTGCTGAACACCATCCACACTTTGGTAAATACGACTGTCCTTGGTGCTGAACATGATAGTATTAACTTTAGATGCGCAGCTACCAAACACATTAGCTAGACGTAACTTGCCTCAAGTTGCTCTTGAAATGGGCTTATGATAAAATCTAGTTTAGAATATAACTGCCTGTGTTACTGCAAATAACGCAATATACAGTAATACATTGCGAGTCAGGTCGCAAGGAACGCCCTACTTACTCGGATTACCATTGGCTAGTTCAAACTCTCTGGCGATAAAAACCGTTACACAGCTACTAAATACATTACTTAGATGTAACTGTAGATTGTTCCTGAAATGGACTCATAACTAGTTTATCAGATTCTGGTCTGTGCAAATAACGTTACTTTAATTAGCCCTATCAGTCCCTAAGGTACACAGTGCTTGATATGGTTACCAACCTTCGGTTCTGTTAGTTTTCACTTTTATCAATGTGGACGGAGATGCGCCAAGGTGGGTGAAAAGTTCATCAGGTTAAATGCAAGCTAAGCAATATCAGAGCGTTAAAAGTGGAAATATTCTGGATAAGGCAATCTTTATGAAATTGATATCTACTGCACTATATATCCACATTTACATTATTATTTTATACTGAGTGGTTACAAACGGCGCAGAATCAAAGTCGCGCTAGGATTCCCTAAATATTGTAATCCACAAAAATTAGCATAAATGGTGTCCTCGCAACACTGCGGTATAGAATTTTTGCTCCTTGAATGTTGGTATGGAATGGAATAGAGTTCATCTTTGACTTTGATAATTGTTCTACAACCCTGACTCGAGCAAGGTAAGGAAATTGAATCAATTTTGTCAGAAATATTCTTGACGTAGGGATCAACGAAGTGGAAGATATTACCTACGTCATCCTGCCCCTAACCAACTGCACAATAGAAATCCTTAAGATTTCTACAAGACTAATTAGTATGTGAATTAACATCAGGCGCCTTTTCCCACTTTTGTTGCGACCCAGGGGCGCTTAGGGGAGCCCAAATTGTAAAAATACAATTACTGCAAATAATTATGTGCGTCATCCAGCAAGATGACAAGATTCATGTGACTAATTACTCGCAATGTTCAATTGAAAAGGTTAAACAAAAGCCACATGTACTCAGAGAAGTATTAGTTCAATAGAGTTAGCTGGTAGATAAGATAAAACAATGATCTATTGTGTGTAAAAAATACTTTCTCGAGGTTAGCAGGTGCTAAAGGGATTTGAAAGCTCTCACGAATTTATTAACGCTATTACTCGAGTTCATCTCAGGTGCCTGACTTGTTGCAAACAGACACTTCAAATATAGGTAGGTCTTTTCCTACTTATATATATACATATTATTATATATATAGTCAATACTATTAATGGTAATGTTTTATCAAGCAAATTGGGATGTTGGAAGACTTGTTGTCAAAATGTGTATCATGTACATTGAACAGTTAGATCGCCCGGCGTAATCGGCAGCGTGTTGGTCCCGAGTTCAAAACCTGACCTTTCACCGATCTTGTGCCCTTGGGAAAGGCACTTTACATGACTTTCCTCACTTCACTCAGGTGAAAATGAGTACCTAGCTTTGGCAAGGGACTACCCTCGGATAAGACGTTAAATAAAGGACTGTGCCATAATGATCAATATAATGATCGTGGGCACTTAAGGAAGAAATACAGAAAGAGAGAGAGAGAGAGAGAGAACCCAGTAGTGGAACCCTCTTCTGCATAAGGACCGCCACACCATTGTACATGTGGTCACTTTGTAACGACCCTGTCTGTATTGGCCACATCTCTATTGTAGCTATCTTAATGAAGTCTTGGAGTGTTTTCGACAGACAGGTTTGAAATGTTGAACATGCTGTTTTTGACGAGAGTATTCCAGTCATGTGAGCGGACGATTTGATTTGTCCATCTTGTGATTGACGTGTGACGTAATCAGATTTCCGTTGCGGGGGCGGATGTTTACTGAAAGAAAACCCGATGACGACGCTAATTTGAGTAGGACATCTCGGAATCCAAGAGGTTGAGAAAATTGTCTTTCAAGTCCACTGATTTGGGAATCATGGTTGATTACGAAATCGACATCCAATAAAAGGAATATATTTTTACCTTAATGCTGTAAACGTCATGATCACTCACTAAAACTGCACAATTCAGTAAGTAAGTCGAACCAAAAAGTAATTTGCAAAGTTGTAGTTCTTTTGTAGAACTGAACCGAAAAAATATTGTACTTCCAATATTCGAGTCAATGGTTAGTTGTTTCATGATGGGTACCTTTTTAGTCTTAACTCTGCGAATTTAACTTGATTTACTTGTCATTTAGAGTACATAATGTCGATTTTGATTGGGAATTAGCCGTCTTTGCGGTCTTAAAACTGATGATTCTCAAAACAAATCTAATTGTCATGGACGCTCATCTGTGTTAAAGGTACCATAGCTACGCTATACCTCTGTTATGGAAGAAAGTTTAGCTTTGTACTAGGGCAAATATAACGTCATGTTGGTAATCTTCATGTAAAGCATCAAGATAAGCAATTTATTGTGTAAATTTTTATTTCTAGTAAGTCTATGAAATCTGTTGGTCTCTCAGATAAAGTTGGTATCTCGCTGCACTTGGGGCACCGGTGCGGCACTGCGGGTTCGAAAGATTACTCAACGAACTTCAGAGATAAAGAGCGAATTTTCTTACGTTTTGTGTATTTTGTCGTCTTTTAAGTCATACTTTTATATCTGAATTATGAAAAATCAGCGAATTCGAAAATAACACAACAGTATACCGCAGTGAACGAACCCCGCAGTGCCGCACCGGTGCCCCGAGTGCAGTGATATACCACCTTAACATCGACTGAAAGTGCCTGCAAATACACCTAGTTCGTAATTTGAAAGAGGTAAAAGACCAGAGACGGCCTTCACAGAACAGACTATTCATCATGCTTTTGTGGCGAAGATTACAGCTGCTCCATTCAACCTTGATAAGCAAGCGAACTCTACTTAGCAAGATTATTCAGTGGGTCACTTCAAAGTACACATATTCCCACAGGGATCACAAAGCACTTTTAGTCCATCTTAGCGCGGCTTGTCAAAACCAGAAAACTGTAAAGAAGAATTTACCCTTTTTCATATTTGTTCCGCTACCTTTCTAATGAAATAACCATTCCGCCGACAAAACGCATTAGTGTTGGTTATGTTTTGCAAGCTATTTGGACTAACTATGATTTGAAGCAGGGAGCGATGCGTTGAGCCGAAAACAATTTTCTTGACTATACGGTAGATGAATAGCACCGTGAAAACATTACTGCACTTTTATTTCTCCTATAGATCTATGTCCATGTTGGTTTGAATATATGGACATCCTATGGGAATCTCAAACTGATGTGCATATGAAGAAGTTTCGGAAGGCTGGAAAAATGACTAAACAGAGTATGGACTGATATTTGTTCTTTTACATCTTCTTTAACTTTTGGAATGGGCTTGGCACTCGAACTTACAACATTAGTATCTATTTTCCCATTTTTCTTTTTTTTTCATAATTTTGCAGCTGCTCTGTATGATTTACAGAGTATTGTCGAAAACTATTTATTGTAAATGCTCGAAAATTGGCCAACTTGACCTAACTAAAAAGTGAAAAGTTAAATCTATTAAGTATATGTTAGTTTAATTTGTATCTATCAACTTGTTACACATTTTTAATGACCAGTGCCCAGTTTAGCAAAATTATGCCTTATAGATTTGTCTTCAATCCATCAGTCATATTTTACAAGAAAATTATATAGTAATATAGGCTGGTCTTTGTATGCGCTTGTGATCCTATATTCTTATCCGATTGAACACTTATAAGGTGATGGCTATATCGTGTACATCACATTTTAATGGGTTGGTTAATATTGTGGTGACATTATGACCACATAATAATTTTGATTGAATACAGGCGTATATCGGCCTGGTAATAAAAATAGTCATCAAGGGTATTATTAAACTGGCGCCATATAAATAACGCTGTCATTACAATATGGCAGTAGCCGTCATTCTATCAAATTGGTAAAACAATGTTTCTCCATTTTTGCTAAATTTTCAAAACATGAAAGTGTGCAGGTTATGTTTTTACATTAATTCGTCGTGAATTGTTGCAAGATTGCTATAGTGTTCAGAAACCATACCAGGAAAAAAGATTGTCACGCGCGCATAAAAAAATCTATAATGATTGCCTTCGATGTTTTCCAGAGACAATAACAATTCTGTATGGCGAACGAATTTGAAGAGGAGTGTTGCAAAATCCTTCGCAACAGACCATTATCTTTCGACTGTCTATTTCGGGAAAATAGACATTTGCACGTCCATGTGCTTCCCTTGCTTTTATTCCAGCAGCGTGTTTTGTTCAGATCGCTACAAAATGGAAACAGAGCGATTTTCTGCGAAGCCTCACATTTTGCTGAATACCTCTTTGTCAAAGGGCGCGACCCCCCTCCCATTACCAAAGGCCTGTCATCCAGTTTCAACAAAGGCTGCCCATACCACATGTTACCGTGGCGGCTTTTCCGTATAAATCAACTCGTTGAGCTCACCGCAGAAGAAATGGGTATTCTCGCTTTGGAACGATTCGCACAGTTTGATGCAGAAGTAGCGGGAAAACGCCTGCTATTTGAGCCGGACAAATTGGGCGTAAAACTGCGGGAAATTTCAGAAGGGTCTGAAAGCTAATGGTGGTGTTTTTGGTTCTAGTACTAGTTGCCGTTCTGCATGACTATATGATGTATATGCGTCTGTCATAACAATTTCTCTATATCTTATCCGGATACCACTCTACAAGGAAGTTCTTCCGTAGCGTCTACAAGTATTCGACGTGTTACCCCGTGGAAAAACTGTCCTCGTAAAATAAACTTCCCCACAAATAAGCCTAATTGTTTACAAAATTGATCCTTACCTTTTCAAAAACACTTGATATCATCCTTGTTGTTTTTAAACAGCCCTTGGTAAGATGCAGTGGTGACACACTTAACACACATTTTCAGGTCGGATACAATGTTCTTTTCCCCATAACGAGAGGTGCGTACAGTCTGCTTTCTTTGTACCATATTGTGCATATAAAAAATACATTAAAAATGAAGTTTCTCTTACCGATTTGGCCGAACACCGACACCTCGTCGCAGAGAACAAAACCAGGAACATCAAGAGGAAAGCCACCGGTGAACCCATCT
>NC_049996.1:6690035-6704794 GCF_000003815.2 Branchiostoma floridae
ACACACATTTTCAGGTCGGATACAAGGTTCTTTTCCCCATAACGAGAGGTGCGTACAGTCTGCTTTCTTTGTACCATATTGTGCATATAAAAAATACATTAAAAATGAAGTTTCTCTTACCGATTTGGCCGAACACCGACACCTCGTCGCAGAGAACAAAACCAGGAAACATCAAGAGGAAGCCACCGGTGAACCCATCTTTAGCTCCATCTCTCTACTGTGGTTTCCGTGGGTTTGCTCTGGTGGTGGTGATGACAAAGAGAACAGTTATGAGCTGCTGCAAGCGCAAATGACCCGTGAGTCTCCTTTATAAGCCTAATGGACCAATCGGGAAATACCGTTTGGGCGGTACTCCAGTTTTTTTTATTGTTCACAAGGATAGGGCAGGGACAGAAGCTTTTAGCCAATCTGGTGGTTGATTCGCAGGTCTATAAGATCAGGGACTCTAGAGACGTCACAGCACATACGTGAGACAATCTGCAAGACAATAACGAGTCATGGACAAATGTGTTGTTGAACTTGAATGCCTGACGCGTCTAGGGTATTGGTTGCGCGCATTTACGCGTCAGTACTCGAATTTTGGGAAAAAGATTTCTGAAAGTTTGATTTGGGTCTACACGTTCTTACTAAAAGTACACGTATTGTTTTTCTCACTGCCAATATTGTCTAGACCATTGAATCCGCTAATTGTTCTAGCCATAAACCTAGTTTTGGGTAAGATGATAGAATCAGACATGGAAATAAAATCAGACATGAGACACATTGTGGTTCTTTTTGTGAGTTAGCGTATTGATATTCTTGATTCATAATGTCCATTGTTAAGTAGATTTTCATATTGCTAATTTGACTCCGTAGCAGCTTACTACTCATATTAATTACCTACGTTCTTTGCTTTGAGGCGGCATTCAAAAGGACGTACGTTTCGTTACTCCACTGCGTCTACGGATTTGTTTGCATTTTCATTACATTGTTCGCTTTTTATACGTTTTTCGTCCATGCTGACAAAAGAAAACGTAAGAATAAGCCCTTTCCTTCTTTTTTTTAAAGACCAAGTTCGTAGGGCCTGATGTTACCATCATGAAAATGAAGAGCAGCCCATAGCGATAACTGTAGCACCATCTGTACTTCCTGAGTTAGAAACATCAAGCTTAGGCAAGCTTGACTTCACTGACTTCATTGTCGTTGATAGTACTATAGTCCACAGGGTTAGAGGGTTTTACTATCGGAAGCAGATGTATATCATATGCCTAATTACCCCTACACCATCAGTCACTCGGCAGAGCACGGTGTAAGGATACATTGAACAGATCCTACGAAATGATGAAGACTAATGGTGTAATTTAATTAGGGTATTTCGGGCGTGGTACACAATGTGGCACAATGTGCGGTCAACGAGGTTTATATTATAAAAGTATATGAAATAACCCCTGTACTGTGTTGTAGAGATTGTAGAAAGCTAATTTCTAAAGAAAGGAGGCTCAGCGTCATGTACATCCATGCTTATTGAGACTAAGCATATGTTTTTTTTAGGAATTAAGTAAATATTCGATTTCATTCGCATCGAGCTTTGACGCGCATATAGTGCTTGGTTCATAATTACAACATTTTTTACATTTGAGACAATATCCTATAGATTAAGCATATGTTTTTTTAGGAATTAACTAAATGTTGGATTTCATTCGCAACAGCCTTTGACGCTCAGACAGTGCTTGGTTCATAATTACAACATTATTTACATTTGGGACAATATCTTATAGACTAAGCATATGTTTTTTTAGGAATTAACTATATATTGGATTTTATTCGCATCGAACTTTGACGCTCATATATTGCTTGGCTCATATATATAGTTACAAACATTCTTTACACGTGAGGCAATATCTTGTAGATTAAGCATATATTATGTTTTTTAAGAATTAAGTAAATGTTGGATTTCATTCGAGCTTTGACGCTCATATAGTGCTTGGCTCATAATTACAACATTCTTTACATTTGAGGCAATATCTTATAGATTAAGCATATGTTTTTAGGAATTAACTAAATGTTGGATTTCATTCGCATCGACCTTTGACGTCATATATTGCTTGGCTGATAATTACAACATTCTTTACATTTGGGGCAATATCTTATAGATTAAGCATATGTTTTTTGGGGGATTTAATAAATGTTGGATTACGTTCGCATCGACCTTTGACGTCATATATTGCTTGACTCATAGTTACAACATTTTTTTACGCTTGAGGCAAATGATCTCTCACTGCAAGGGAAAAAATTCTTGGGATAAATTGATCAAAGTAACCTTTCAGTACATTTCATAGTTATTCAGCCATGAAAAAACGGTCCACGTTCCCAGCTGGAAGCTAATCAAATATCTGCACCGGAGATGAGATTCTTTCCCTTAATGACGTTCAAAACCGCCAAATCTATGCTGTAATTTCCGTTGGTACGGGTTCAATCATGTTTAGATTGAAAAACAGGAAGACAAACGTATCATACAAGACAAAACGTTGCGCTTCAATAAGCAAGCGTAAGGCCCCAAGGGTAAAGCTGTCCTAACTGCCTGGCTATTATCTATGATGATGGATAGGATGATTGAGTGAGTGAGTGAGTGAGTGAGTGAGTGAGTGAGTGAGTGAGTGAGTGAGTGAGTGAGTGAGTGAGTGAGTGAGTGAGTGAGTGAGTGAGTGAGTGAGTGAGTGAGTGAGTGAGTGAATGAATGAGTGAAATCATTAATACATATCAATGAGTGTATCTGTATCTCTATAGCCGGTATAACTGCCGTTCGGCGTAACACACCAGCTTCGCAGGCACGCGGCGCGGCAGCAGCTGGTTATATTACATCGAACGACTGAGTGAATGGATGAATGAATGAATGCAAAAATCATATAAAACATGCGAAATTGGATTTCTTATTTGATAATCTGATGCCATTTTATCTGTCTTTAATGTGAAGAGACAGATAAAACATTGATTAGAAGGAAAACAGAACGTTTACTTTCCTATTAACGGCAAACTCTGGTGCTTTGTTTGCCTGATGAAAGTTCCACTCATTTGAGCTGTGAACCCACGCATTGACACGTAATATCAGTTTCTCGTACGCGTCTACCTAGTCTTATTTTTCGTTTTTGACTAGACAGATGGAAATACACCACCGATACGAAACGGTCCGATTGCATCTGCCGTGCGTTCGTCGCACGATGGTAAATAAAGACATACTTGGAATAGTTGTGCATGTATCGTACAAAACTCAACCTTGCTGTAACAAAAACTACTGTTTTAGGTAATTGTCGGCAGTGTCTCTCTCATAGTCAGCTTGAAAATTTTACAATATCAAAACCGCGTACGACGGCCTTACCCCCATTGTGTCAACGATGCGATTCTGACGACAAATCTAACCCAACTGTTTCGTAACTGCTTTAATCTTGCTTCGGCTACATGCTCAAAACCTGACATCAATGGCGCGACGATGAAAACGTTTTAAAAACGTTTTAATTGCTCCGATTTGAAGGAGTAAAAAGTGTTTGTAAAGAAATCTTAAAAGTGCCTTCGTAAACGAATGCAAACGATTCTTATTTTAAGCATCAACGTACACAAAATATAGTACCATTGTCTTAAAACTTCTACGTCATCAAAACTTAAAGCCTCACTTACCTTGACTGTGCGGAGTACCCTGTCTTGACTAAACCTTACCCAGTTGTTGACTCTAATATAGGCTTGCGGGGGAGTGGGGGCAACGACTCATATACATATACGTGACACTTCTTCCGGTGTTACTGCGTCAGTACCACGGGAGGGGGCTGCCCTTCCAATTAATCTCCTTTTCAGATCCACCCCTATTCGTATGACAGACCTACGTAGGTGCTGACGAGCCTTATTAGTCACTGTGTATAGAAAACGCTTGTGATTGGTTGGAAGCAACCACGTGATCTGCAGGTGCACGAAGAGTTTTGATGTTTACTAAGTCACTGACCCAAAGGGCCTGCAAGATGAAATTTTGTGTTTCTGATTACGTTACTAAGAAAATAGGGTAGATAGGATTTTCTGCATTTGTTTTACTTTAGATTTTAGCCGAATACAGATATACATTATAAAATATCATTTTATATTGTGACAAAAATTCAGAAAACCTGTTGTAAAACGACTCTTAAACGTTTTTATACTCAAATTGAAAATTGTATATCCGTTACCTTTGCAGTAGACCCGAACAAATCCTTGGGCCCCCAGGTTTTTTCAAAGGAAAGTCGAGTACCAACATTTTTCCTAGGTCTAAGGTGTGGGTGCATTGTAAAATATGCGCCCTCTTTAACGCCGTATCCTCGTCTTTTTTACTTAACATCAACCCCCAAAGCGCAAGTACCAAAGACCCTCGTTGCCAAATTCAAGGAATTGCCGCTTAAGAGTTAATGCAAAATAATGCTCCAGGACACGAATACTCCATTACAGTTAAGCTGCTTACGTTAGAGTCATTTGGATGCATCCTTAACGTGCCTTTACAGTGGCAATTGTAGGTTCCGACCTGAACCAGACACTTCGTATAGCTATTATACTGTGAAATGATCCGTTATTCCATGTAAATCATTACTTTTTTGCGTATGCATACAATTAAGAGAGGTCCAGTGATTCTTGTTGGTCATACGTGGACAATTGTTTCGTTACTGTGTTGGCTCAGGAATGTTTTTTGATAATTGCCCGCACACATCATCCATTTCACGTAATAGATTGTATAATGTATTCCGCCACATTTGTAACTCGTTTAATACATTCAACCGCTTAAAGTGATTCTAGAAGCTTTGGATCATAATCCCAGGCGTCATAAGTCAACATGACAACGTATTAGTGGAAATTACCTACCTTTGATTTAAAATGGCAGATCAGTTGACACGATAACGTAAGCATAGTTTAGATGATGATAAAAAACGTCAGGGTTTCATCATTCTTAAACTCGACCCCAGGATGGGTCAAATGTGCCCGGGAGTCTGCACTAAAGTAATATGGTTGGTTATCAACCAAATTATTCACTCCTTCATAGCTTTTGATTGCTTTTTTTAATGTCAAAGTTATTTAGGTCCTTTTTTATTGCTGGTACAAGTTAGGACTAGGGAAAAATGTTTGTGTTTCCTGTTTCAGTCCAGAAACAATTAGAGTCGGTAGGTAGGGATCATCTTTTTTTTTTCTTGTATTTCTTTAGGCTGTCCCAAACAAAGTAATCTAAAATGCATGATGCCTTTAAGTGTCTTTCAATATTGAATGTTGTGCATAATAGATACATTTATCCTTCATTAGATAGGACAAGCAGTGTTTTACTTTAATAGCAGGATGAATACAAATTCAAACTGGAAGCTATGTGACTCCACTGCCCACCCCCCAAAAAGTCTAAAGATGGCAGATTTTTCTATGGTAGGTGGCAAAACAGGAAACAACATTTTTTCCAGGCAGATAGACAGATTGAAAACATAACTACACAATAGTATTTGTGAACTTGCATGGTTTATATGTACCTTATGCTTCTACAAAATAGATGATATTATCGATGCATACCCGTCTTGTATGATGCTATTTTGATTGACAATTGACGTCTAAATGGTGTTAAAATGGTCCAATATTCAGCCCACTATACTTAATTTCATTATTCATAAAAAACAAGTTAAGATAAGGTATGATCAACTTTGAAAATATCCTTCTGGAAATTCATGCTGGAAATTGATACTGATAATTGATTTTTTAATGACGGCAAATTAGCTCTGAACTAAAATAGCCTACTTCAATGACAAATGGTGCGTGGTTCGAAAGAAAAACCGAATTTGTTATAGATACTAGTATATAACCTCAGAGTCCAATGGTGTTCCAATCGTTCTGTACATTGATACATTAACAGGAAATCTGGTTTGGAATATCTTGCGTCAAAGACAAACATAGCGAGACGTCGAGAACGTAATTCAATGATTAAGGTAACCAAGTATGGGTTGTTTTTTTGTGAAACAAGAAAACATACCAAGTAACGCCCTATCATAGAATAACGTGAAATCGGCACCCCATTGCCTTGAGTGTAATGTGTCACACCCACGATGGCACGCCCACAAGGTTTCCTGAAGAGTAAAGAATCCCATTTCGTGATTGCCATCTTTTTATGCACGCCACCTACGTAGATAATGAAAATAGGTCACGCGTTTCACTTTCACTTAAGCTTTTGCAAAATACGACAAAAATGTCGTTTCTTCCCATAGATATAGATATTTACATCAGATAAAAATGACTGCACGCATATCTGTGTTTAATCTTTTCGCCACTAAACTGGTCTGAATACAAGTTTTAAACATGTACTAACTGGCTCCAGATGTCTTACTGAGCAACGACTACCGTGTGAAAAATGCTGGTTAGGCCATGATGATTTGATTATATGGATGACATCCAGGCGCGCAACAATTTTCGGCCGTTTCCAAAAAGAAAAGAAATTTGACCACTCTGTAAATTGTACAAAGCAGCTTCAAAATAAGCAAATATATGCCGGGGCTTGCAAAAGCAAATATCGGAAAACTGTGTCGTAGAATATTCCAAGGTCAAAGATGAAGAGTCTCTTGTTCGGTATTCCATATTCTGTGTGTTCAGTCACCTGTTCAACCTTCCTGGTCACTTAGATTTCATGATGAAGGCAACTTTTGGGGTCAACCTTTTTATCCACACGCTCGCATTAGTTTTGGGTTCCCAGAGGATGTCATCCTTATGATCAAATCAACATGGCCTTAGTTGAAGAATAAGCCCACTCACGAGGCATCATTCATCGCTTGAACAGGTCAATTTCCTGGACCAATCAAATCACGCTGATCCGCACCATTAACCCCAGGCCGTAACGATTATCTTCAGTGCCTGTATCAATATCTGCCATCCATGTGCCCTTATTGCTAAAATACAGTCTGGTTTTTAATATAGCTACATTATCATTATTCATAAACTAAAATTCAACTGGCAATACTACAAATAAGTTAAGACTTACCCCAAATTTTCAGACGGCTGACATAGTTTACCTGCCATTTACGACCCTCTGCTGCAGTCACGTGTCTACAACGACACGTTCCAAAAGCTACAGTAGACGGGTACATTCCGTGAACAAATCTGACGAAGTCAGCTGAAAATTTCGCGTAAGTCCCAACTTATTTGCAGTATTGGTCAGTTAACTTTTAGTTTCTCCCTAATGCCATATACCAACATATATGAACTTTCATGCTTCTGATTAGCTACACTATCGATTGCAGCAGCCTACAAACTATACATGCCCTAGTCACACGGAAATCAAGACATTTGTTCCGTTGCTATGATCACTGACACAAATAATAATGATCATAATGATGATTAACAACGTAAAAGAATATCATTAGGTACATCGATTTTTGTATTAAGAGACTCTGGACACGGTGATAATGACAAATGATTTTACTTGCTTACAGTTATATAATCATCCCATAGAACACGTTATCATCAACTTCAGGCCAAATTTGTTGCAAACAAATTGTAGTTTAAATTTGTGGCTACCTTCCTTGAACTTGGCATTTAAAGGCCATGGGAAATGCAATGAATGTATGGTATGTATAATCTTATCATTAAAACGAGCGGTAGCGACAGAAACCACATGTTAGGAGACACCATAACAATGTTAACGTGTTTTCCACGCCACTGTGGGTTGGTTGGCTGGCGCCCTTATACCCAGACGATTCAATTTCCTTCTGTAACGATTTTTTAAACAGCGGAAAAACGGTCGTGACAGTCTTTTCCCGAAGCAGCCTACGTGGGATGCCGGTCGTAAGCGGTTTGGAAATTCGTACCCAAACGTGTAAGAAAATGCAGGGGATATTAAAATATCGTGAAAGTGACCAAAGATATTAAATGTTACCATTAATCATCCATTAGTATAAGCATGGTCTCAGCTGTGAAGATCTGTGAGTTAATTTCCGGAGACTTCTCCTGTGTCAAATTAATTGATGGATGTCTCATATAAACAAGCTTCGTGTCAACGTACTGATGGATGTCTGCATATGACGTTAATAGTACGTCACGTATTCAAACAACATCGTCTTCGTTATTTTCGTAACTCTGTTTATTGTTGCAGTACAACCTTTGTCGTTATCCATACTAGTAAGGTAATGTTATGCTGATCGAATGAGCAAAGATCGGTCACAGTAACGTTAACTAGGAAGTTTACTGTGGAAGGGAGTCCACTGCAAACTCCCTTCCTCGGCAAAGTCCCTTTTCCCGGCACAACGTTGAAAATCGCGAACCAACGCACCCCCCACCACTCCCCCAAAAATGAAAAACAGCCCCCTTCGAAGACTGCATTGGAGGCTATGTTTTTACATCCAAATAAGCAGAATAGCAGGTATTTTCTAAATGATTTCTGTCTAGATTTAAAATACAATTTGATGGGAATTAAGCATATTATTTTTGTGCGCATAACCATCTTTTATCCTCCTTCAGACGTTTCCATAACTTGTCTGTCGTTTTCATCAGTCCATAATGATTATACCCTGATAAAAATGACGTAGAAACGTCTGCAGAAGACCACGCTAGGGTTATGTACAGAAGAATAATATGTTCAGTTGATATTATGTATTCGTTGTCCATCATCATCATGTGATCAGCTTTGGTCTCCTGTGGGCATTTTTTAAACGAAGAGATTAAGATAATCTCTCAAGATCCCATCAGCAATAATCTCTCGCCATTTGGGGACAGGGAGGGTGCTCATCAAATGATGCGTGTAATAGTAATTGATCTGATTGGTATGGTTATAATATGCAAAATAATTGAGGGATCAAACGGCTAAAAACGGCTATGCGTTGTTGGCAATCAACTAGTAACCACACTTACCACTCACACCTAACATGGTTATAGAAGAAATTGGCACTGCAAAAATTTCATTTTCAAGAAGCTTGACTTCCAGTCCAAGGTGTTTCAGTGTACTTAAAGACCAAAAACTAAGATAACAATAATAGCGTCGATTTGAACAGGGCGGCTTTTTCCTTGTCGGCAATCGAGTGGATAGAAATGTTTTGAAATGTGTCGCGTTTCTCAGACACATTATATCAATTATGCATGGTTGCACACGACACTACGAGCTCTTTTCGACGTGCACATTTTGATTGACACAGCGCCAGAGCTCTGGCTGTTACACGTGCCTGATTACGGCGCCTCAGAAGTTTCGGTCTACTCCCCGAGTCTTTCATCAAATTATTTCAATGGGGAGAATGAAGCACAGCGCTACAGTGGACCTTTTTGTTTGACTTACAACTTTGTTGCTATCATAATCTTTAAAGGTTTGTAAGACTTAGATCTTGCAGGCATAAGGTTACTTGAGTCAGCTTAAGGCAAACTACTAATTCACCAGTAATTATGTAAGGCCACAGCAAGTAAATTTTACGGATGACATCAGCGCGCGCATTAGTTTTCGCCTGATTTCAGAATAAAAAACAAGATTTTGTTCTTCTGCAGGGATAGTCAACATGACGATAAAGTACAAAAACGATCAAATATGTTGTGTTGTAGCCTAAGGATTGTACTTGTAGAAGTGACACTTGCGAGGTACTCAGGACTGTAGTTGTAGAAATGAAACTTATTGGATAGTTGTAAAAGTGACACCAATATGGAAGCCATGAGTGTGGTTACCAACTTTGTTGGTGATGCCAGTCTACCACACTAGTGTCACTTTTACCTCACCGGTACATGTCTTGAACACAGGAATGAATGCCTTGTTGGCTCTGATACCATGCTTTGCCCTTTAACTCTTGTTACAACATTCATCACAACTTAATGGTGCCTATTTTTGAAAATGTAGTCATCTTGTTTTTTTTTCACCCATCTTGTTTTTTTTTTCGCCCTATCGCACAAATTTTGCAGTCTGCAGAGGATGTCATCCATAAAATTTACTTGCTGTGGCCTTAAGGTATCGTCACGAAGTAAACCGTAAACACTCAACAATGGTATCAAAGTGGTTTCATTTTCAGTTGCGCTTTATTCTAATTCACTACATACAGTTGCCTAGGTTGAGGTAAAAGTATACATTACGAGATAGCATTACGCCTTGGTTATTGAATATTAAGAGTGGCCTACTAACATTCATTTTTTGTACATTCGTGTAAAGGAAATATTGATAAAACTGCTAAATGAAATTACAGTAAACCAGACTTGCACATAGAGTTTAGAATTTTCAGTGTAGGTAAATAAGGAAGTTCACCTCTTAATAGTCGTCTATATGAATAAAGGCCAATTTTCCAGTAGCATCCTACAATGTGTTCACTGTAATCTAATGTACCTAAGAGGAATGCTTAGCAGTAGAAATAACGTGCAATTTAACACTGGTACGAATACTGGGCTGGCTGGTATCTTGCAGGTATAAGGATTCGGCCCTGTTGATTTGATTATATGGACATCATCCAAACCCGTATAATTTTTTAAAATCCAAATATGCTTTATATCGTACAAAGAAGCTGCAAAATGAGCAAATAATGCATTATAATGCATCAAGCATCCTAAGGTAAAGTTCCCACATATAAAGCGGTTGTTTGATAACTGTTAGCTAAAATTGCAGTAAACTCTACTACTGTCACGATCTACATAATGATAAGCATATAGCATGAGAAGAGGTTGTCTATGTCAGATCAGAAAGCTGACGTCATCAGTAGGGGGTCCCATCATGTTGACGTGTAGACCCTCAAGCCGCCCACTTCCCCTGTGTGTAGAGCATCTCTGTTGGTCTCCAGCCAGCGTACTGTGCAAAAAGAAAATTAACGCCGAAAATTATTTCATCAGGTTGGTAGATCATAGGACAGAAGAGTTTTCTTTTACACAACCAGTTTTTCTCACCTGCTGACGTTATAGATCGAGAAGACAACAGACGAATCAGTTGGATTAAAGAAGCAGTCTTGATTAGGAAGTCCACCCCAGTGATGAACCGGGACGAAGGGGGATACAATCTGAGTCACGTTTGGGATAGTGTACTCGCCGTAAAAGCGCCACATCGGCTACATATAGCGGCGAAAAGCAGAACTCCAGTAAGAAGCTCTGAGGAAGATGTCTGACAGACATCGAAACGTCAGCAGATGAGAAAAACTGGTTGCGTAAAAGAAAATTCTTATGTCTTAGTTGCAAGTGTGCAAATGTCGACACACAGGCAGCTCCGAATCCGTATGTGTTTTTGGCACCTTTAGACAGATAAGCCGTGAGTCTCAGTGGGCGTCACTCCACCGTTATGGGGGTAGGTGCATGGCGAGTATCGAACTCAGGACCAACTGATTCTGATTCAAACGCTCTAGCCGTTGCGCCAGACTGACACCCCACAGCATACTGTACAGAAGTACATAAACAGCCTGATATAAATAAAGCACTAAAGTGTATTAGCCACGGGATGTGGATCCAGATCTGTCATTATTCATCACTACATGAAATGTCAAGCCATTGTACAATTAATAACTCAATTTATAAGGTTAATTGAAAACGCAAAGCGCTTCCGGATCTCTGTTTGACTTGCGTACACGTGAAGCCAATATAGAACTCCTATCACTGCATTAATTAGCTATAGGGCTATAAAATGTTGTTTACTATTTCGTATTGCTATTCCATATCATCTTTAGTATCATCTAAGTTTGTTTTGTTCCTTGTATGTGGCAATAAGTGAATACCTTGAGTACAGTAACACATTGTCCTTGCCTTTGTCTTAAAGCAAACAAGGTCTTTATGTACTGCAGTGAATCTATAGATTATTGCATTCTTAGACATACATAAATATTATTTTAAAAACATTAGAACAAAGTGTATCACACTAGCCTACGTGGTAAACGTGCTTTTTTGTTACTTAATCAGATTTGAATTGATTTAATCATTCCAATCTAACTTGATAACATAATATCCCTTATCAATACAATTTACATTAAATAGAACATTGACTTTTATCTTTTTGCTTCAGGACAAACATGTTTTGAAGCTAAATACCCCCGTCCCCAACTTAAAGCCTCGCAAATCATGAGAGTTCATAGATTATATCAATTGTATCAACGAGTCTTGAAGCGACACCTAATACAATTAAGTTAATGTTTAGGCTGCTGCTTAGATGTTGAGGAAATTGGTTTCCTGAAAACACGGAAACATTTGGGTATCAAAGACACTGGGAGTAGGGTTTAGTTCACAAAGTAGGTGTCATTTCGTGGTGGAAGGTTTTACTTGATTATAACAATTAGGTACTGTTCTTCGGTTCCCTAGTCAATCCTCATCGCATACATAGCACTCCATCCACTGAAGTGGATTCTGAATAACTTCATTCATAGACGATATTTTATGGCAACTGCTTTCTGGTCTAAGAGTTATCGATTGTAATGTCAGCTGAAAAGATTATGACGTATATATTCAGGTTTCTTTGCCAAGAGCTAATTATTGATGAAGTTATCAGGAATATGATCGCGACGTTTTGGTCAGACCAGCACGTTGCACCATAGGTTTTGATTCTACTTGTCAGTATTCATGGCATAGTGCCCAGTACTGTTTGTGAAGCCATGTTGGCTGTAGTCCAAGCTTGTTCTTTGCAAACTGTTGGTCTGAAGATCCTTAGGTCAGGCACCGTATAGTTCCCCAGTAATTGGTCAACTTATTTGGCCTTTGTGTGGCAAACGAGAGACTGATGTAAAAGATAGTTCTTCATACATGTATATCTTTTTGTCATGCTGCTACATCAATTCAACATTCTCAGATACGCCTACATCTATCCTTTAAAGATATTTGGGAATGCCTCATAGTACGAGTTTACTTTGTACTGATGAAAGCGGCATACAGAACGTCTAAAGAGAACAGATTCAACTAAAATAAAGTTTTTTATCAATATACATTTGTTGAAGCCATTCGTCATAACCGTGGTTAGTTTAATGAATTGTATCAGCCAACGTAAATTTAGATCAAAATGAATGTTTAGTCAATTTCAAATTTAGTCAGCCTATGTAGATACATGTGCCCTATATTTTACGCATATTGTGCTTAAGGAGCTCAGGCAGCAGTTGTCTGTTCATCAACTAACCCATCAAATCAGAAGTAATTTCAATAATCAGTGTACTCTTTTTGGGAAACATCTACATCATCTTCATCTACATAACGGTTACTCCCAAATAGCCCGACAAGGGACAACGTGTGTGTGTGAAGGGGGGGGGGGGGGGGGGAAGTCCCCGGCCAAGGGGGGCAGGTCTTCCTGCCTGGCACGGATGATTCAATGGAGGGAGCAATTGCAACCGTGCTAGGCAGAGCATTCCACTCTAGAATACTGTAAATGTAGCAACTTTCGCGGTGATTTAATGTTCGTCCTTTTTGCGGTGGCCGCTTCACCGAGAACTTGGAAACCACCATTAACATTTTCCATGGCAGTAAAACACTACAGTGCGTTGTGCTACCGCGAACTTAAAACCACCGCGAAAATCCCCTTTTTTCCGCTACTGCGAAATGAAATCTCCGCGAACTTAAATGCATTTACAGTAGTTCTAGGAAAAAAGTTCAAACAATTCAAACTATTGCCTAAGGTTTTATACAAAAAGATAAATATGTATGATCGACAAACCTTGACACGTTCATAACGTTTGCTATCCACGCTATTGGTGTCACGTCCTTCTCCTAGTACCTCTCGCAAAACTTCCACCAAACTGCAGCAAAAAGATAACACATTGTAAATGACTCTTCAAACGTACACAGCGTCTTCCTAAAGCTAGCTGATGCTTCTCGGAAAAGCACTTAACTGCATGACGTTGACGTTTTAAAAGCTATTTGTTCAGTGCTAACGATCATGTTGACAATTTGCAAAAGCATTGGCCACCGTACAACAACAGCTACGTTTCATTGGCGTTTTAAAAAGCAAAAACATGCGTCATATATAACGGAACTAGCTATTGACCTTCACATATCGCACGTATGCCACGTTCATCATGTGTCCATTTGACACGAAAAATTGGTCCACTACCTTCTGTACCATTATCACTTTCATCACAACACGTTTCGGGTCTTTCGCCCTTTCATCTTCTAGATGCGTAACTTCTTCAAAGAGTGGTTCCCATTTTCGTCTTTGAAATTCTTTCCAAACTCAATTGTTACCGACTATATGCAGAGCAGCCTGACTAGATACAGCTTCTTTGAGCCCTAATCCACTGGCCTGGCCTCTTAAGCTTGATGCCCAATAAGGGCTCCTTGCCCAAGAGAATTGGAAAAAAATCCTCACCCTACACGGGCTAATTGAAGAGTATGTCTCTATTTGGGTACAACTTGATAATACCAATTGTAGTGTGACGTAGCGTGCTTATATAATTAACATTCCCTACTGGAGACATGCTGAATTTCTCCGATTAAAGATAATGAGTAAGACATTAGCAAGATTGAAGGAAAGTAAAATTCCATATATTTTATTTACCATAAATTAGCATATATTTATTTATTTATTTATTGTACTTCCCATAAAAATGGTGGGGAGACAAAACAGGTGATACCACCTCTGCAAGTTGTCTCCCCTAAAATATATAATATATATATTTAAATACGTATCTCATTTCATTTTGAAAAAAAAAGTCGAAGCGTCATGATGTTGCCCCTCAACCAAGTGTCCCACCTTTTCCGTAGGGCCAAACGGGCCTCCAGTTTCTCCATGCTCTCTTCCAAGGAGTCATCATCGTTGTTTGGCTCATCAATGTGGTCCTGTACATTCATGTAAAACACACAATATGGTGGTTATGAGTGTGGAATATTTGCTGCATACA
>NC_049996.1:6704894-6707176 GCF_000003815.2 Branchiostoma floridae
CGCGTGGCACGATCGTCAGCGCGTTGGTCTCAGGCCCGAGAGGTCCGGGGTTCAAATCCGCTTGCCGTGTCACCGATCTTGTGCCCTTGGGAAAGGCACTTTACACGACTTTCCTCACCTAAATCAGGTGTAAATGAGTACATAGCTGCGGCTAGTGGCAGTGACAGGCCTTTGTGGTGGTGACAGGCCATAGGGGCATGTTCGGGCATGACGCACCCGCCATGACACATGAGTCAGGGGTAGGAGGAACCCCTTGCATCCTTGGTCAGAAGTCCTCCTAGGAGACGAAAACTCCAAACAACAAACCTGCATCTGCTGGGGCCGTCTTACACGTTGCATACAGTTGCCCCTGTAGGACTAGTGCGCCAGTGGACGAGAGGGTGGAGAAGGACGTGCACACCCCTCCTTCACCTTAAAAACCCAAGTGCAGGCCAGGCAGACGGGTCGCCTTAAACTCGTCCGCCTACCATTGTCTTCCGAGACAGACGGATGCCAACATGAAATGATTAAAAGAAGTTTCTTGACAGCCTTGACGAGCGGACAGAAGTAGTATTATTATGTCTTCAATTAGAATAAATTGCTGCAGTATGTTATATGTGTATCCTTCAATTGTACGTATAGAAATGTATTGCAAGTGTCCATGGAGACCTGAAAACAAACAAGCAAAACAGACAGTAAAATTAAACTGTGAAAATGAAATGAAAAGTTTTGTACAAGACAAGATAAAATGTGCAAATCATGCTGACAATACAGTAAAAAAAAATCTATAATGCATGTAAGTTATATTTTGGCTTTGTAACATGACGACATACTTGACTTTTCATCCATATCCCCATCACGCAAACCGTTATGTAAGAAGACTTTTTGCTTTGAATTATGATAGTTTCGCGGCCATCTTTGCCAATGTTATGCAACTTTTATCCTTGATGTCCAGTAAAAGCAAGAAAGGATATTTTGTCAACGGTGATACATAACAATCAGCTTTGCCTGTGAAATACGTTCAAAGATAAAAAATAAAGACTCATGGGCAAACTATCTCATCTGTTTTCTCACTTTTGTAGGACGCCCTGTTGGTGAGCTTTATGAAATGGGAGGTTCTTCGTCTGGTACCATATGGCACATGCACAATTACGCCGATAACAAGGACCTACCAAGCTTCTACCTTATGCATGTGCCATCCACTGAGACCTACAACCGTCAATTTGGTACACACAGAGACACACTGAAAGGCCGAAGGTAACCGGTCAGCATGTGGTCTGGCAGTTGATTGGTCACTCATGTTCATGAATTCGAACCTGCAGCTTTGTATATTCTTCAGTGTGCCTGATACGACCATCATTGCCTGTGAATCCGGTGGTCTTCACTTTGACATTCGTGCGGGTAAACTCTACGATGTAAAATCTCAGCACTTGAAACCCAATAAGGCTTACTCGGCTAGAAAAACAATCAGGACAGTAGGTAAAGGACAAAGTTGAACGTAAAAACGTTTATCTTAACAAAAGTGTCGTGATGGTATTTACTCACGAGGGATAGAAGCGAACGAATAACGGGGTAGGGACAGGGACTTGTTAGACCGTAATATCTGTCCTCCGGCAGAAAAGGATGAAAGTATTAGATTCAAGGATAATCGGCTGTGAGAAGACGACCACGCAAATGTTTCTCAAATATTACCAAATGCATCGCCAACGCAAGCCCTTTCACGATTCCTCTCTGTGTAAAGTTTAGCTTTGTTGGTACTTTGTAAATGATGCCAATGCATACGCAGAAGATGCCACATGTTACATTAGGTAAATTGATATTTTTGTCGCCAAGAGGTACTTTGCGCCCACTCAAATGTGGTTCAAAGTTGGAACTGTTTTGGTCACTTTTTTATTTGTTTATGTGTAAAGTTTAGCTTTGTTGGTACTTTGTAAATGATGTCAGTAAATACGCAGAAGGTTTCACATGTTACATTAGGTAAATTGATATTTTTGCCGCCACAAGGTACTGTGCGCCCACTCAAATGTGGTTCAAAGTTGGAACATTTTTCATTTGTTTCCTCAACAACAGCTAGCAATGTGATATGTAGTTAGATGTTAGGAAATATAAAAACAGGACCTTTTTTGAACTGGCATATTTGAAAGCTTTGTATAAAATGTGGTGATCCTATTGTCTTTGCTACGGTTAACGTTAAAGGTCCCTGAAGCCCCTGTGACAAGTTAAAGCCTTTCTATGACTTTGCACCCGACGACTTCATAACCAAAATAAGACCGTCACTGTGTGAGCGCAGACGACCTCGCCGA
>NC_049996.1:6707276-6722879 GCF_000003815.2 Branchiostoma floridae
ACTCCCAACCACGTTGACCTTGCTCACAATTAACTCCCAACCCCAGTTTGGTGAAGGTAGGCTGTGGTCGGCTGTGTGTGACACAGGCTATAGGCCAAGGACTTTGATCCAATTAGATTGTACCATAGATTCAACAGCTCATGTATTTACAGTAGTTGACGTAAAGTACCACCTACGCTTTGTCGTGACAACTCCATTGATATGATTTGAGAACAACATACAATTGTCTCTTGATCGTATCAAGTATCAAAACTTATGTCTTCAGCATTGAAGGGCAATGAGATGTCATAAGCAGTAAACCTTTTGACTGGGTATCATTCTTGATACTATGCATTAAATTATGGGTCATATAATGCAATTTATGTTATTAGGATTTACGATCAATGGCGGCACCAGAATGAAATTAAATTGCATTCTCCTAGGAATTAAGTTACATTTGACCAAGTCGCAAACTCGACTGCTTACCTGTAGAAGGAATTCAAATTTCACAGAAAGCAAACGTGGAATGCCGTGTGACAAGAACATTTGAAGATGTTAAAGGTATGGACCCCCCGAACTCCGACAACTATAAATGGAAACTGTGTTGTGCATTAGCACTGTCGTTTCCCGGTATTCGTGCCGTGTTCTTGTCCTTCAGTTTCTTTGCTTAACACATGGTGATATTTACATAAGGCAAAATATAGAAAACTAATATCCGTCAGGTATATCGTGTTTGCACTGGTTGAAGCCTGTTCTCAGAAATGCCGTCGACGCGTCCTGAATTGAACCATGTTTAATGTCATATTCTAATCTACGTGTCAGAGAGAGAGAGAAAGAGAGAGGAGGGAGTGAGTGAGTGAGAGAAAGAATGATTTTCAACATGCAATAAAAAATTATGCGGACAATTTCCAGGAAAATGTTGAATCTATGAAATCCCTTGCCGAAGATTAAAATGAAATTAAGTATATCGTTGTTCTTCTGATGCCTCCTACAAATCAGTAATTTGGTTAAAGATACCATTTACCATTTACGGATAATGTAATATATCAGGATAACTCGGTTAAAATCTTATTTCGTGCACTTCCGATATATTGGCGTTTCTATCACATGTAGACATGCATGTCTTACATGACATGACCATCTTAAGACAATTAAGACTGGCTGCAGATTATGTAATTTATGTGCTGACGACAATTATATCTTTAAAACTCTAGATCTTCCACAGACTTGAAACAATTAATAATCATTATAGCCATTGTCTGATATATTAGACTTATCCCAACTGACTATCGATTTGGTACGTTGCTGCATGGTCAAAATTGCTCTCTTTGATTTATTAGTAACAAAGGGCTATATGGAAAACTAACTTCGATAAAGCCAAGCAAAACTAGGATCTGCAATCACAATTTGATGAAACCGTCTGCTTTAGCGACGTTTGATGCATATGATACACCGTAAGGGATAACTTATACAATAATTTATTCTTCAGTTATGCATCTGATGACCAATTGCATACGTGTCGCTATATCTTTTGATTTCATACGTGTGTCACTATATCTTTTGATTCTTCTACATATGCCTTACCTTTCATCACCAAGGAAAAGTAAAGCCTTCAGGGGGGTGAACGTCTTTAGAAAATGAGTTCTCCCTACGTCTGTGGTTTAACTTTTGATTCTGCTGTCAGAAGAATTGAGACGATAAAACCAAGAAATCCCCAGGGGCATTTTGAGCCTAGGACTCCAGACGAGATTCCAAAGTAGCAAGGCTTATTCTAACTATTTGACCTACAAAGACATCCCTGTTCAACAAATCTAAGCGACAGTTACGTTTAATGAAACAAAGGATTCCAATTTCATAACGTATTTTTTCTCAATTTTCAAATAAAACAATCGTTCCATACTGGTAGTGGTTCTTCTTTTTTTCTTGTAAGAGTTGTATTGTGTAAATATAATAACTGCTATATCGAAGAAGTAAGAGGACACAAAAAGACATCAACGGGTAAAATTCAGGGTGTTTTTTTTTAGCTTTTGGATAAGTACCCGTCTTTAGGAAGGTTTGACTTGCTGTGATAAGAATTGAGACGACAAACCAAGGGACCCCCAGGAGCTTTTTGAAGCTAGGACTCCAGACGAGACTCCCAACAATCAGGGCTTATGTAGTTTTTCTAGCTACCTGACCTACAAAGATATGCTCGTTCAACAAATTTCAGCAAAAATTGCGTTAGATGAAACAATGGATTCCAATTTCATAACGTATTTTTCAAATTTTCAAATAAAACAACAGTCGTTCCAAACTGGTAGTGGTTCTTCATTGTTTTTTACTCGTGATGGTTTTATGTGTACATATTGCTTTGCTTCAATACTGGAGGACACAAAGGGACATACACGGTAAATCTATTTTGGTAAGCAGCCGTCTTTAGAAGTGTTTTCTCCCCATTAGTGTGGTTTTAACTTTTGATTCTACAGTGAGAAACATTGAGACGACAGAACCAAGCAATCCCCTGTAATAGTTGAACTTAGAACTCCAGACAAGGCTTCTAACTAGCAGGGCTTATGTCGTTGTTCTAACTACCTGACCTACAAAGACATCCTTGCTTAATAAATCTCTAGGGCCATTTGATGAAGGCAATAAAACAAAGTCGTTTCCGACTGGTAATATTTCTTCTTTGACTGTATAGGGCTATGAATACAATTGATGTCCTTGTTCCATATAATTAGTAGAACAAATAGAAACACACACACATATACATATATATACGGATAGCATTCACGAAAGTGTTTTAAGACACCGAAGAATATTAAAAGATATGATAATCACAATATAGAAAAAATATGGTATCACATCAAATAGTAAACTCATCAAGAAGTTCATTAGTATAAGAGCAAAAATAGCTTGAAAAGTGTACATTTCTACGTTATTGGCAATTAGTTGAAACAAACAATACAAGTACCCATGCAAAATATAAACAACATACATTTGACCAAATGGGCGGTATATCATGCAATCAATAAGAAACGGGGTTGCTATGATTGTAACAGTAAAAACGAACAGGTTCTCACCAATCTCGTTGGAGTGTACGCTAAGGCGACTGATACCAGCACGGCTGCCATAAGCCCCAACATCAGAACCACTCGCGTTGCTGCCATGTTTGTTTGTGGCTAAAGAACTGGCGAAAGTAACTTAGAGGTGGATAGCCTGGTCTTCTCCTTGGTACACCTGCACAACCGAAGGTACGATGATGTTGTAACAAGGTGTCGAGCGTACCCTTTGTAGTATATGTAGACCTGGGGGTCGCGTGTAGGCGTCAAACGCTTGAGCAGGCGCACGGATTGTTTGTGCGTCGTGCCACGTGATGTAACGGAATACGCCTTTTTTAAATACCAGATCTGCTGAACTTTTTTCCTTTGGAAATGTCATGCACAGTCGCAGTTGGTGGAGGCAGGTGTTTTTTGGTCGATAGAAGCACTGGGTAGAATGTTAGACCAATTTGCAAACTCTTTTCTAATACACGCCGCGGGTATGGGTTTTGTTAATATGTGTTTATAACTACTGTGGTATTTGAAGAATGGGGCAAAAGTGAGTGAACAGAGATTAAATGTATCTCAAACTTTACATGTATTTATAATGTATGTCTATGATTAAAATTACTTGATAGCAAGTATAGATTGACTAATCAAAGCTCAAGAATTGATTTTTAGTCCCGTTTTTTATTGCCATTGTATATTTTTGGTAGCGTAGTATGTTAACAGCCCATCTTCATTCTATTTCTGATAGCTTTGAGCTTATGTATTTAATCTGATTACGTTTTGCGTTTGGTTTTACTTTGCGGTGTTTTCTTGCCTTGTTTCTTTGTCTTGTCTTTTTCGCTCACATTAATGATATTTAATTTTGGTGGTAGTTTGGATTTTCTTACCAAATTTGAACCAGAACTGGAATTTATGACCTGCTACGTGATTTCAACCCTTCCACCCAAAATGATGAGATCTAAATATTGACATAGGACGATTATGGTTTGCTATATCAAATAGGCGGGGGCTTTTTGTTACGACCTGTATGTATGTACTGTACATATCATTAGAGGTTCAATGTCCTTTCAGACACTGATACAATATGAATGCTTCTTCTCCAATTTCCATCTGCTCTTTACATTTAACTTCAGGCAACTCGCAATACGAGTAAGCCCACTTGTGTCTTATCAAGTGCAAAAGGAAAAACCGTAACGTTTCTTGTTTCTGTAAGATTTAATCAAGATAGGCTTGGACTGAAGCGGGGTTAACAAAAGAGAGGTCGTTATGGTTATGATTGGTACGTGCTGGTCTAGGAACAGTTGTTCGTCATGGTGAATACAAAGTACAGGCATTGAACTAGGAAAAGGAATACCACTGGCCGTGGCCGTACTTTCTAGCTTAAAAAATGCATTTTCTTGCGATTTTATGTATTTTCCTTTGATTTCACATAGGCATTTGCTTGCTTGCTTAGCAATAATTGACAGATTACCAAAAAAATAAGTTAGCAATTTTCTAGAAGTATTTTGCCATATAGTTGAGACAACGTAGACTAACACACTGTTTGCTCATTTAGCAATTAGCTGGCTGCTAAGCAAGTAAGCACTTATATGAATATATATCCTTAGTTGAGACAAAGTGGCAGATGCAAAGAGAGTTTGCTCAGCAATTAATGTACTAAATGTAAAGTAAACAAGCAATGTTTTCTAGCCATTTAAGACTACCACATACGTGGCTGTTCAGATGTTTTGGGTTACACCAACTAGATTAAGATACCGAATGCCTGTTTAGCTTATCTTGGTACCTTAAAGCATCAGGGAGGCAATCACGAGACAACTTTATCATAAAGATGTAGTTCAAGGACTAACAAGCTTGCAGCATGGGACTTCCTCCTGATATGTTCATATATCTTATTGATTATATATTCAGATGTAATAACTCCCACAATGCTAAAATAGGCAAATATATAAAAGACTGCTTTGTCATAAGAAAAAATGCCGAAACTCATAATTAGCCCCACTCGATTGTAATACAATATCAATGATTTAGGCTAGCTCTTATTGTTCTAGAAATTAGGATGCCAATTATTTCATTCTATATTCATAATCTGCATATGTACTAAGTTTGATATTTGTTTTAGTAATAAGGATGATAAGTTTGTTTCTTCTTTTTTTTTGCCATACATTGTACCGTGTACGATCGTTGCGCAATAAAGTTCTTCTTCTTCTATCTTATTTACTTGTTAAAGAAAGTAAAGGTTGCAAAATGAGATTGCTTGCTTGCTTGCTTTGTCGTCTGGCTTGCCTTTGCTTGCTTGCCTTGTCGACTGGCTGATAAGCAAGGACGTGCTGATGATAATATATTTGACAAAGTAAAAGATGCAAATATGATGTACTAAACTATATTGCAACAAATATGCTACCGTTAAAGGAAAATGATATGAACTCCGACTTGTTACTAGACCTTAGCACTGCTAGCTGGGATGTTTTGCTACGGATAATACGATAACTTAAATTCGCAACGGTGTGTAATAAAGTAGAAAAGGAACACTGGACGGGTCTTTGATACTCTGTGTAACACAAACTCTGCTGTCTCGGGCTGTAACTGGTCCCACCTAGGCCGTCAGGATGTTTGGTGGGCTGCTATTAGCGAAATTTAACCAGGCTAGGTCTTTGACTCATACCAATCAAATCATTGTCGATGTCATTGGGTTAAGAAGACTTCGGACATGTAATAAGGAGACTACCAAATAAATTGGTCCACAAAGCCTATTACCAGAAGTTTCAAAGCCAACGGCCATAGGGGAGACCCCCCGAAGCGCTGGAGGTACCAAATTATCAAAGGCACTGGAATGAGTCTGTGGAAACAAGTGCAAATGACCGTGCAACTTGGAGAGTCCTGACGGAGAAGAGCAAGGGGCCAGTCCCTGGCCTCGGCACTTAGGCAGGTAGACAGGTATCAAATCGTGCGAGGTTTGCTGAAGCAGAATGTATTAACGACCAACATCAAGTTTGTCCACGCTACGTCTATCAGCACAAGCTACACGTACTGTATGTATGGCAAAGGTTAGGTGCGACAACCTAGCACTTTTGACCAGTGAAACTTCATCGTAACCTTTAACATAATTGTAGTGTGATGTATTTAGACATCTAAGGATTTTCCAACCCTTGTAAATTACCTAGGGTATGGCTCACAGAATAGACTAACAGAAGAATACATAAAAGAATACCAATAGAAGTTACAGCGCCGTATAAGCTTCAGCTATGGTTCGTTGAAGGCCAACCAAGAACACACACAAAAATGCAGTGTCTTTGTAAAAAAAATTAATACTGTCGATTTTTTGTATCATGAAAAACACTGTCTTTTGCTGAGTGGTGATATACAATGAAAAAACGCCATTTTTTTAGTGATGCAAAACATGGTACTTCATTCTAATGTTATCGACTGCGTCTATGCCCAACCACGCATAACTTGTATAATCGATATTAATAGGATTACGCCGATTAACGTCATTTTCATTTTTGCTTTCATCTGTTACAGGATTGTTTGCCATGAATACAGGTCAATACAACTTTTCAAAAAGTCCTGATCCCTATGTGTACCGTGTATTGATTGGCTACTGTGCCTTAAGTAACAGATAGACGGTTGAAGTGTATGCGTGGCCATGAGCCTGTCACTGATTGGTGACCAGACATGTGTCTGCATCTAAATCAGGCTCGTAGATCAAAGACAAAGTGCACTAAAGCCGTCACGGAATTCAGACTATCAAGACCCCCTTGGAGTCAGTGACCATCGGGAAAAGAATGGCTACAAGTTACTCTGAGTCAAAGACTTGCACGATGCATATGTAAGTCACTGACATCAATTACTTATTGGGCGCCTGCCTTGCATATCGATCGCCCGTATAATATGCGATATCATATCCTGAGTGAACAGGAAATTAAAAAGAGAAAACAATACACACAGATCGTGCTTTAATTGCCACGTTGACACCGGGCCATATTCTTATCTTACGTGCAGTCTTTTATCTTTCAAATGTTCGAGGTGTGGCTGTCCTCTAACATTTAACTCTAACAGTTTAATGTTCTACCCGATGGCTTAGGGACGTCCATAATCGAAACTGGGTACTTATTTGTACCGGAGTGGAGTGGCGTACATGTTAAGCGTGATTCCCAAGGGCACAACATCGGGATCTAACAGGGGTTCGGCATAACTGCAATGCCAACAGGTCACAGATATGCTTCACAATGGTTAAACAGCTTCATTTACACTACATTCTTCCAGTCTAATAGAAACAAAAAGATCAACATGTGCCTTATGTCACTTTCGTCAAATCACTATGTCTTAATCGCCCACCCTGTGGTAGAATGGTGTAAACGCACTGCTATCGCATCATGAAGCAGACGTAAGATTGTGACTCCGCTTTTCAGAACGGTAACATTACCAGAATGACAAACATGCATGTTTCCCCAAACAAGTGTTCAATAGTTTGATCTCACCAAACATACATATTACATAGCAGATATCTTTTGATGTGGTATATCTGGCAATACAAAAGTAGGCAAATACAGAGATAACTTTGAGAGAAGAGAGAACGTATAGCAATCTTTATATACATGTACATAGGTGAACTATGTACTATCGCAAGAATCTAACAACTAATCTAATCTAATCCAACAGTACATACAATCTAGGTAATATCATACAAGCTAATACTCCATACCAATATGTCAATAGTGCATTGTCTCGTTTTTGAAAGAAGTTGTATATGCATTGGCTTACGTAGGTACAAAAATCTTTGAAAAGATTAACCTCCTATTAGATAATTTATGTGAAAGCACAATTTAGCCCCACCTGATTTGAAGGAGATATTACAGATCTAATGGGTATTTCTTTATTTATTTTATTTTATGTATTTTGCCTTTGTATTTTATAGTTTGTAGTCGACCTTACGAAATATACCGTACCGATGCGTTAATACAGCTTTTGTGTATTGGGAATGGTGCAGAATCATTTCAATGTTGATGTCAGCTAGGTCTTTAAGTGGTGACCCGTGTTTAGATACTGAACTGGAGTACTATATGTAACCTATTTTAATCTTTAGTTCCTTAGCTTGAAATAGAAAAACGTATCTGTTATAACAATATTGAAGCTACATAGGAAGTATCACCGAAGTCCTGGAGACATAGATTATTCGATAATGATTGAATGAATAAAGAATTTTATTGTACGACCCAGCTAAGTATACTAGTACAGGTCGCAACAAAGACAACACACATATCTAAAAGTATAGTAGATTTTGTCTAGTATAGAATAACAAAGGCGTCTACAAAGCAGCACAGTATGTGTCGAAGATTCCTTCTTAGACTAGTAGCGTGCAGAATTTTGCACATAAAAGCGCTCTTTCGTCACCTTTTGACGTGACATTCCCTGACCTTTTGAACGACATCGTTAACATCTGAAGGCAACTGGTCACCTCGTAATGGGGGGTAAGGACAACGGAAGGAATAGCAATCGGTTGGAGAATACAAGAGCATGGCAAATGACACGTAGGCAACCCCCACATGGACCATTCCCCGTAGTAGAAAGCGGCTACCTGAAGCCTTTGATGTCGTGGATTAAACTCTGCGTTTTTGTAGCCTGACAGAATGATTTGACCTGTATGTAGATTGTACAAACTGGGGCTAAAGTTAGTGTGGAAAGAGGATAAAAATCGCAACACGTTTTAACACTAAATAGATTGAAGCTCTTTGCCAAACCATACCGATAGACTCATAGCAATCTGTATCTATTGCAAATGCTCGTTAAGTATCTGTGTCTGTTGAGGACAGGTTTGATTCACATGTCAACCTTTTTTAAATTTTTGTGATGTCTTAATGTAATGGTTAGTGTAGAAAGAGGATAAAAATAAACCGCACCTTTTTTAGTATTTGCAACATGTTTGTATTCAGAATTAGAAAGTGTTTTTCAAAAAGTATACCATAGACTCTTATCTATCTATATCTATCACAAAATTCTCGTTTAGTACCAGTGTCTGTCAAGGAGAGTTTTGATTCATTGCCAACCTTTTAAATGTTTGTTATATCTTAATGGCATTGTAATGTGTGATACGTGCAGTAAAACACTTCTGTGATCATTGCGGGTAGCTGAGTTACGGCTAGCCTAAGAGCTTTAGCCAGCTTGCACGAATCATGGCATTCTCTCTTTGAACTTTACCATGCTTACTGAACACCTGCTCCTTTAGTATTCAAACATACACGCGTGTCTTGGAACCTAGCCTGGTTGTGGACTGTGTGCGTTTTGGCACTTAGTGTGTAAGATTTTAAACTTTGCTTTCTGTCATGATTTCAGTGTGAAAATGTTGTTAGATACAGCTTAGCTCAAGTTTTAATGTTGCGTCGTCGAAAGAGAAAACGCTACGTTGGAAGTGACATAACTTCCACCTTAATTAGCACCCATCACATTGTATCAAGATATTAACTATTATTATATGTTAGCCTGTAATGTTTAGTAAGTTGACTTTTAAGATTTATTTTGCATTTTCAGTTAGTAATGACCGTACGAAATTCACTGTAATATTTGGTTTGTCGATAAACCTTTTAGGGTGTGTAGCATATGCGTGTCACGTAGAATTGAAACATGCCTGACTGTATAAAATTATGTAGTGTTTATCTTTGCTATTATAGCTGCCCTATATCATTTCATTTTCCTACAGCCATCTAACAACATTTTCCTCTTTCCATAAGTGTCTAACAGCTTAATAGGAAAATTAGTTAAGATGTCAAAGTCGCTCAAAAAGCAATTGATTTACTTTATTTTTTGCAAGTTTAAAACAGCTATGTATTCTCCCTGCCTTTGTATGCTTGGGACTTCATGCGTGTATGCTATTCAATTCTGGATCCAAATAAAGTCAACGTCGATGAAAAGTGCGTTAAAGTGGACGTGTTTCAAGGAATATAATGTATGCAAAAGACAACGGCTTGATCTAAGTGCGCCTTTGACACTGTTATAGCTATTATATGCCCAAATGTCTCTCCAGCTCTCGTTAGATTAATTCACAATAGGTGGGAGCAATCAGACATATAAATTGTACTCTTAAAAGAAATGGTAATTTCTGGGGACCTAACGTTCATAAAGAATAACTGCTTGGAGGTAATCTAAAATTCTTTCTTCTTTACATACCAAATTGATGAAAGGAAAGGTACTCCTTTTTTCAGAAAAAATGTCATATTTGGCCTAGTTAAGGTAAATTCTCTACAGACTTTTGCTTCTTACGGGGAATTTAAAAACTTTTTTCTTCACATACCAAGCCGATCAAAGAAAGGATTGTTTAGAAAAGGGCTATATTGGATATCCATAATTATTGAGCCCCCTACATATTCTGCCTTCTTTAACAATACAACCCACCCACCTCAAGCCCGTATCAGCTGAGCAAGGGTTTGCAAAAGTTTCTCTCCATGTTTTCTGATAGAAGATCAAGAAATTTGAAAACATGAGCCTCCTGAAGCAGTCTATATTCCAAACTATCACTATGAAGAGTCTTGAATTTTTGGCTGAGGGTTTGGCTAAGGTTTTCAGATATGGGAGGTCAGAGACCGATATCTTACATGTTTCTCAGAGATGACCTAACACTTGTCAGGGTTTAAATTTACATGTTATATTCTGGTAAAAGACAGATCTTTATTGCTCGACGATTATTTGTTTTATGTTTAGTTTCTTTTTTTTATTTCTATGTAGGGGGTCCTCTAAGATTCCTTAAAACTTGCTAGTAGGCGACATGTGCATCCTGACAAAATTAATGAGCTAAACTGAAGCAAAGGTAAAATGTACAAGTTAACGTTTACAATATGCAAGTCCTGGGTTCCCGATCAATTAATTTACCATGTCTACAATTAAGGTGATATCTCACTGCACTTGGGGCACCGGTGAGGCACTGCGAGGTTCAAAAGATTACAAAACGAATTTCAAAAAGAAAGAATTTTCTTTAGTTTTTTTTGTATTTTGTTATCTTCTAAGTCATGCAAAAACTTCTGAAGATTTTTTATAATCACGCAATATCTAAATTATAAAAAATCGTCAAAAGCAACGCAGTGAACGATCCCCGCAGTGACGCACCGGTGCCCTAAGTGCATTGAGATACGTCCTATAGCTAGATAGGAATGTTGAATCCAGGCACAATGCGTGCGTGTGTTTCAGCACCAAGGCTAGGTATGTTGTTTGTGTGTATTTGTTATGTCGCATCTACTTTTCGGCGGCTCCAGGAATCGTCAAAAAACCTTACGAAAACTAGATATCCAGGATTCGTACTTCCGGTGCCGTCAATCATGGTGATTGATAGGACAGAAGACATTATTATGCACGCCCATGTTTCCATATATGGGTCGACCTCGTGAGACCTCAAGTTGCGAGAGATTAAAACCCGGAAGTGACCGCTGCCCTCCCCATGATAGGTCATCTGAATGCTACTAACACGTAAATAGAATGTGACGCTACACGAAAAACAACTTCAAACACACAACACATATATAATCGTGCGACTGTTATTGTCTATCGTTGTGGACAACGGTTGTCTTTAGACATGCGTTCAGAGTATTACGGGACACCCGCGGTGCAGGATACCATTGCGGTGCGTGCGTGACCCACAGTGACCGCTTGCTCGCAAATCAAAAATGGCGGGAGAATTCCTTATTTTCGTCAGGCGTTCAGGCCGTTTTCTGGATATCCAGGAATCGTCCTCCTGTTCAGGCCGTTTTCTGGATATCCAGGATTCGTCCTGAGCCTGTTCAAGCCGTTTTCTGGATATCCAGGAAGCGTCCTCCTGTTCAAGCCGTTTTCTGGATATCCAGGATTCGTCCTCCTGTTCAAGCCGTTTCCTGGATATCCAGGATGTGGACCAGGCCTTGTGTGACAAAGGGACGCCATCTGGATGCTATTAACACGTTACCGTGAATGTGTCGCTATACGGAAAACAACAGTAACTTTATCCCATCTTTACTGCCATTTGTTAATTCATTACGCAAAATGAATTTTGGGCCTGATACGTAAGTAACATGTAAACATCAAAGTATCATTATCAACATTCGTTTAAGTGTGTTTCAGCACCAAGGCTAGGTATGTTGTTTGTGTGTATTTGTTATGTCGCATCTACTTTTCGGCGGCTCCAGGAATCGTCAAAAAACCTTACGAAAACTAGATATCCAGGATTCGTACTTCCGGTGCCGTCAATCATGGTGATTGATAGGACAGAAGACATTATTATGCACGCCCATGTTTCCATATATGGGTCGACCTCGTGAGACCTCAAGTTGCGAGAGATTAAAACCCGGAAGTGACCGCTGCCCTCCCCATGATAGGTCATCTGAATGCTACTAACACGTAAATAGAATGTGACGCTACACGAAAAACAACTTCAAACACACAACACATATATAATCGTGCGACTGTTATTGTCTATCGTTGTGGACAACGGTTGTCTTTAGACATGCGTTCAGAGTATTACGGGACACCCGCGGTGCAGGATACCATTGCGGTGCGTGCGTGACCCACAGTGACCGCTTGCTCGCAAATCAAAAATGGCGGGAGAATTCCTTATTTTCGTCAGGCGTTCAGGCCGTTTTCTGGATATCCAGGAATCGTCCTCCTGTTCAGGCCGTTTTCTGGATATCCAGGATTCGTCCTGAGCCTGTTCAAGCCGTTTTCTGGATATCCAGGAAGCGTCCTCCTGTTCAAGCCGTTTTCTGGATATCCAGGATTCGTCCTCCTGTTCAAGCCGTTTCCTGGATATCCAGGATGTGGACCAGGCCTTGTGTGACAAAGGGACGCCATCTGGATGCTATTAACACGTTACCGTGAATGTGTCGCTATACGGAAAACAACAGTAACTTTATCCCATCTTTACTGCCATTTGTTAATTCATTACGCAAAATGAATTTTGGGCCTGATACGTAAGTAACATGTAAACATCAAAGTATCATTATCAACATTCGTTTAAGTTCTGTAACACCAGGATCAATAGAATAAACTACACGATCTTCTTGCCGGGAGATACAAAGATAGCGGCTTTCTGACAAAAACAACATGCCCTCGCCCTCCGCATAGTCTCCTCCCTCGAAAACAGGAAGCTCCACCCTCACGTACACGTTCTGGATAAACACCGTCGTCTATCCAGGAAACGTCCTGTTTGCGACGATTTCTGGATATCCAGGAATCGTCCTTCTGCTCAGGACGATTCCTGGATATCCAGGATTCGGCATATTACGAAAGTTAGATACTGACGAAAGTTGGATACAACATTACCTTTCATCAGCAAAACTTGTTAATATTTATGTCTCAACCATCTGTTCCTCATACATATCACGAATCACATATATTATATTAAATATTCTTCTCAGTATCCCAGCGGTCTACAAAACAAACCTCAACGATGACACATGTCTGATAGGGATGATATGTTGGCTGATCGCAGCACTTATTCCGCGCTATTCTACTATACATTACGCCGTTTAGAAGAAAGGGTAGTTTTGTTATGAATTTCGAATTCGACAGGCTACAAAGCGGAGCCCTGGGCCAAATGTCTGAGTTTTGCAGTAAGGCCATGTTAACTTGATTATGGATGACATCCGATCCGCGCGCGCATCAATTTTGTCCGTTTCCAGAAATAAAAAGAAGTTTTCCTCCATGGTTTAAATTGTACAAAGTAGCTGTAAAAGGAGCAAATACATGCCGTAGATTAATATTAACAGAAAAATATATCTAAAAACATACACTGATATCAACGTCAATTCCAATGTCCAAGATCAAGAAGAAGACTTTAAAAACAGAAATGAAGAAATCTATTGTTCGTTATTCAACACTTTGTGTTTGTCATTTGCTCAGTCTTCCAGACCACTTAGATTTCATAATGAAGGCAACTTTTTTGCCAAACTTTTTTTATTCGAATTCCCACGCTCGCATCAGTTTTAGGGTTCCCAGAGGATGTCATCCATATAATCAAATCAACATGGCCTAATGGTATTACGTAGATGCGTTGACAACATAACTTGCAACATCCGTAATGTTATGTCCATGTGAAAGCTTTATCTTCGTTTTACAACCAAATATCAGCATTGCCCTAGAAAGTACGGAAATCTGTTCTATAAATGGACTTCGTATCTGCCATTCGAACTGAAGACTACGTCATCGTCATACCAGTACTATTTATACGTTTGAAAATTCAACACCGCTCTATCCTTTTCAATCTTGATGAGTGGTATTTTGCATTAGTTCTCGGCTTTTTAGAGTGGTATCGCTAGTGTGATATATATTTTTGTAGCCTCGCTTGTTGTCTTCTTCTGTGTGCTGTATTCAATACACGTAACGGCTTGCCCCCTAATTTGAACACACCCATAACTTCGGACGGATTTCTCATTGTCTCATTATGCAGAAATGAGCTATGTTTGCTTTCATCTACAATGCTGAAAAAATTAACCAAGACCCCACGTTTATGCATATATAACTGTTGTCTGGGGGAAACATGGACTTTTGTAAAGAGAAAATGTGAGCGTTAACAATTGCAACGGCTACGTTCGAAGCAAGGTCACTGCGTATTCAAATTTAAAAATAATCATGCAGATTGTATTGTAAAAGACACAAATATCACTGATATGATTTACTTGTTTATTGTCAACAGTAAACATGAGTCAGAAAAATTGCGTATTCAAGTACAAGTTCACATAATACAGCATATAATGAATTACCCAATGTACAATCACCACAACACCCGGAAGTAATGTTTTATGTTCACATTTATACAACACAATAGGGTTAGTACTACTGTCTCTTGAATAAAAGTTAGTCGAAGGCGTAAATAACTCTTTTACCATTAGCTTCTCCACAGCCAACAATAGTCAAACATGATACGTGTATTATTTTCATAATTGGTCTACTAAAATTAATCAAAACATACGAGAAACTCTAAATATTTCACGAAAGCGTGCGAACTCCAAACTCTTGTTATCCTGGATTCCTATTGGATGACACAACCTGTAGAATACAAGAAATCAACAACTTGTTAAACCAACATAACATTTTAACCATAGAATTCACATCCGTACAAGTATAGATTATTGGAAACTATCAGTGTTTAAGTTGGCAGATAAGTAATAAAATCAAGTAGTTATCAATAAAGATCTTATTTTTCAGTCATATGCTTAGAAACATCATGTAGGTGCATATAATAAATTGCGATGCATGTCATTGCGTTGCAAAGTTCTGTTGGCATCCATCTGTCTCAGGAGACAATGGTAGGCAGACAGTCACTCGCCATTGCAAAGTAGAGAGCTCAACATGGGAAACATTACAGTGATCACTCACGATCCATGAAAATCTTTCTTTCCTTGTACAACTTGGTCCAATTTTTAAAACATTTTGTGTTATAGGGTACAGGTATATGTAAGATCTAAGCTTTTTAAGTTTGGTTAAAAAATTTCTTCAGTTTCACCATTGTTTTTGTTTTTTTCCGTAAGGATATCGATCTGAGTTGTTTGGTCTAGAATGTTCTGTATTCACAGCGAGGGTGGATATAGCAAAGATTGGGATCAACATGGGGTTTTAGAACCTTCATTTGTTCTGGGAGTTTGAG
>NC_049996.1:6722979-6746380 GCF_000003815.2 Branchiostoma floridae
AACGTTTTTGTTATTTCCATTTTTCTCAATTAGACCCCTGTGGCTTTCTGGTGGAGCAGAACGTTCTAGATTGGAATTTGGGTTAGAACCTTTGTGAAGCCTTGTTTCATTACATTTCATTATACTCTTCTATAGCAGGCTATGATAACTATTTGATTTGTTCAGTATGGTTGAAGCTTGTGTAACGGTCTTACCTTTGTCATCAGCCGGGTCTCCTGGCTTTTTCTTTGTCTTCGCCACGACGGGAGCTACAATTTCCCCGGGTAGCTTCACTGTAAGAGAAAATAGATAATACGATTACGAAACAGGCAAATCATTCACAGAGCACAATGTACCTACCAAGTTGGAATCTGCCAAAACGAAATGTCTTCGTTTTCAACCTACCTACTCAATGCATAATGAAGCTAGAACTCGAGATATGAAAACCGGAAGCTCCACTACAATACCATAACAAGCCGCTGGGGCAACCAAAATTAATCTATTCATTTTTAGGCCCCTCAAGACCTACCCACATACCGAATATGAATACAATCCATCCAGGCCATTCAAAGTTATTCTGTCCATCCATAAACATATATACATACGCAAACACATGCACATTATACAAAATACAGAAAATATAATCTTCTTGTTAAAGGTAATTATCAACGTGAACAGATCACTACTTCATCTCAACGACATACTTTTAAAAATTATTGCAGTGTTAGTGACGCTTCTAGGTCTATGAATATTCTTTGTTTATTTCAATAGTATCATACTATTTGCTTCTTCGTTCATGTTTTTGTTACCTCTCATCTTCTCCTTGTCTTCCGGCTCCAGTTCGAATGGCACCACAGTAAATCGGGAATCTTCCGTGTTATCTGTGCTGACACTGTCTCTGTCACTTATCTCGTCTCCATCGTCAGGAGTTTCCGCTGAAAATGAGTAAAACGACTCATTATTTGATTTAGCGGATGATGTTTTAGCGGAATTTTTATTGTTTATGTACTTTCTAAGCATAAAATACTGCGATTGGCATACAGTACTACAATTAACGTGTATCTCGGGTTTTCAGGCGTATATGGGAAATTCATTTAAATCTTTGAATGGTTGTAATAGTTCAATCATAAAGTATTATTGCACCAAGGTTTAGCATCTATTTTTCCCATTTTATGTGTTTCTTTTGTTCACTTATTTCTACCATGAACAGGAAATAAATTATGCAATAAACAAAACAAAAACACGTGAGGAAAAGAAAAGCTTAAAAGCCTAAGCCTTTTGCCATGCCCATCTTCTTTACGCCAATTCAAAATTGTTCAGTCTTTCTACAGTGTAGAAAAATATTTCATATTTGATAATCAAATATTGCATGTAACACATTGCATGAAAATAATCACTAATCATTGATATGCTCTTTTATCTTTTATGAAGTTGGAACGATGTTATTGCATTGCAGTATCAATATCAACTCACCTCGAGGAACCACCATAGAGCTTTCTATCTCCGCAGGTCTAGTGGGCTCTATTTCTTCATCAAACTCTGACGGGGGCAGATCTACAGAGGAAGCAAAAGAGTTATGTAGATTGCCATCTTTTATATAGAAAAATAAATTATAATATATAGGAAAGAACAAATAAATTTCTAGGCATGAAAGAACAGCACAAACTTTGAGCTGAAAGTATAGGGCTAATACGTGTTTGCCACTTACCTATGCTGCCCCACTCAGGATCAAAAGACCAAGTTGCTATCATGCTAGACACGTCGGACGCTGCGTACACCCTTCGTGGCTTGCTGTTTTTCAGCATGTCGGCAGGTGGAGCAGCTTCCATGTGCGGCTGAGTGTGATCTTCCCAGTCTCCGTCCACGAAGACCTCCGCCGTCCCTTCGCCATAACGGGAGTCGAAGTTTCCCCTGACGGGGAACAGGCCCTGGTCCCGGTCATGCTCTATGGTGTCCATCGCTGAGTCGTAGGGAGCCAGTTCGTACCGCTGTACGGACGCAGAATCACCAAGGTCCAGGGTTGCAGTTTGAGCTGAATACGAAAAAAAGTAACATTTTGTGGTTTCATTCGTTTTGTTTAGTTTTACCACATTTTGCAGAATAACTGACACTACAGGTGACTGTCACATTTTCAAGATGCCAACCCAGAGACCAGAGTGTAAGTTTTGATCAACTCACACCAGGAAGGACCCCTACTCTTTTCGATAAGTGTGGTGGGTTCTTTAACTTGCTTGAGGTGTGTAAGGGGTGTGTAAGTTACCTTCTAGATCTGCCGCATCTTCTGGAGCTGCATCTACAAAAAAAAAGAAATATAATTATAAGAGCTTCCATACCTGCACCTGTCTCCCCGTGTGCCATTGAACACAAAAAGATCAACTCATCACATGACATTGCTTAAATACATTCACTATAATGTTCCTTGTCCATTCATGATGTCTAAGATAATGTAAATGATCATTGATATTTAAATTCAGTCATGTGTTACAACAGATGTATGTTTCCACATGCTAATATAAATGTATTAATACATGCATCATTCGGGTTTTCGATGGTGCACTCAGGTAAAGTTAGTATTACCGATGTGTCAATTTTTATATAATATGTGCAGGTCTCAACGGTAATTACCTTTTTTCGTCGACCTTTTCAGTGACGATTTCAACGACATCTTCGATAATTTCCTCTCATTTTCTTTCATCGAGTCTTTCTTGACGGAATCTTTCTTCTTACTGCTGCCAAACTCTGTAGGACAAACAAGTATAGTTTAGTCAAAGCATTATTCCTTTTATGGTGCCGGCACCAATATCTACATGAACATGCACGTATAACCATTCACCCAACATCTATGCTTGTTGTACTTAAAAATGGAAATATAGCAAGATACAACCTTTGAACCAGTGCCATATTTGTAGGAAATGTATGAACATGTCACTCGTAAAAACATCAATACTGTTTTTCAATATTAATTGCTTTACGTTTCAAGCCACCGCTGGAAACGTCTGCTGGAACCAAACGGCCCCTGGCAGACCTGATAGTGCTTGTAGTGATCAGCCATATTGACTTAGTGTTATCACAAATACGGTGCATACCAACTGTTCCATTTCATGGTGATTCCAGCAGCTTGCATTCTTTATTCTATTGGACGGAGTTTGCGATGCGGACTGTTTTCTATGACATATTTGTTTGTTTTGTTGACCATTTCAATGACAAAATTGTCGTTGAGTATTTGAGTGTCTGCACCATGTCTGTAATTTATTTACCATGCTTTATTTTGTGTTGTTCATTCAAGCAGTTGTCATCTTTTGCACGTGCACAGGCATTATTTTAGCTTACAACACTGCATCTATTGGCATTAAAACCAAAGCGTTTGTATGCATTTGCTGCAAAAGACGGCTTTAAGCGGAAAGCAACCTTCTTGTCGCGGATCGCGGTATATTCAGGTAAAGCTGCAGCTTCTACCACTGTTCGCCCCTTTTCACCACATGCTTCCCTCATGGTAATGAACACACCCGTCATGGCACGGTTTGCCACGTCTGCAAAGTTGGTCGGTCGTTTTAATGCTTGCTGCTTGTTCATGTCCTCCACAAGTTGCTGCTTCTTTGCTGCCAGCATACTCTTCAATATTGTCGTGTTAGCTTCCTTTGTTTCTTCAGGCTGCAAAACTACAGGAGCTATCGGACTGCTTGTGTCAGGAGCCTCTTCTAGGATTTCTTCCTCGGGCTCTTTGAATTCTACAGATCGCTTTCTGGGCTCTTCTTCTTTCAGTTGCTGTTTCTTCGCCAGAACATTCACTAGTTCGGCCATATTGATTCTGTTTCTTGGTTGGTCTGGAGGAGGAAGTATAGGGAGGTTGAAAACAGATCCTTCATCATCTTCTTCCAGTGGGATTGCCTTCTGATCATCTTCGGTACGTGTCTTCTTCTCCACAGGGTCTTTTCTTATAAATTCAAGATAGTCGTCTTCATCTGCGGGGGGTATTGGAGCACCTTCGGTGGATCCGATTTGGGCTTCCGGTTTGGGCTTCTTTTTCTCCTCCTTGCTCTTTTTGAAAGAAAGACTGGGCGACTTCTTTTTCTCCAGAAGTTTGATTTTGGGTGGTTTTTGTTGACTCTTCTTTGAGCCCTTGGTGTTTAACATGATCGGTGCTACGTGCTCTTCTCCATGCTCTAGAGCGTCCATTATGGAACTGGAGCTATATCGCTTTAAATACACTGCCTCTGGGAGGGGGAGATCGCTAGTTGCGGACGCCATTCTTTTTACAGGTACGGGAGAATACTTCGGTCTTCCCAAAGAAGAGCTTTTGTCTTCTGGCTTATTCAGTAGTATAGGAAGAGAGAGCTCTAGTTCCTTGTGTTTCTCTGCGTCGGGAACTGCTTCTCTCCTCACTCTTTCCTGGTCAGGGATTTCAGTTTCAGGCGAGGAGTCATCAGTCGACTCGCCCGATTCTGGTTCTAATTCTTCTTGTCGTTTAGGCTTCATACGCAAGGATTTCCATTTTCCTAGTTTTAGTGGCATCTTCTGCTCGGGCTCTTTTTGCTCTACAACTAGTTTTGTATCTCCTTGTGGCTGTGGTTGGCTTTCATCATTTGATTCACCCGAGTCGGGTTCTGCTTCTTGCTGTTTAGCCCTCATACGGAGGGATTTCCATTTCCCTAGTTTTAGTGGCATCTTTCGCTCGGGCTCTTTTTGCTCTACAACTGGTGGTGTATCTACAACTGGAGTTGCATCTTCTTGTGGGCTTTCATCAGCTGATTCACCAGAGTCGGATTTTGCCTCATGTTTTGTATGCTTCATACGGAGAGACTTCCATATGCCTTGATTTCGCGGCATCTTTTGCTCTTCCTGTGGCTTGGGTGGACTTTCTGGCTTATCCTCTGGAACCTCAATGAACGCAAAGGACTTTCTTGACTCTTTGATTTATGGTTGGTGTAAAGAAGTACAATTGTTATACACATTGTATTAAATTTGCAAATAAATACCTTTTTCTTAATCATATATATCAATGATAGCTTAGCTTACAGCTTTAAGATCTAAGTCGCTAGTATATCATTTATATATATATATATATACATGCAGCGGATGTTGTATTTTGCTATTTCCGGTGTATTTCTTTATTCAGGTATACCCGCAATATATCATGTGAAATACCACATTTACCATCCGATGTTTTGCTCTTATTTTGATATGTAGTTTCTGTGTACTTTTTCGACAGCATCGCGCAATCAATGTGTTAGTAGATGACACAAAATCACATTTGACTGTAAATGTTGGTAACTTACTCTTGCTCAGTGCGACGGACCATTTCCTTTTCTTCTTGGGATCGTCTGTAGACAACAATTAACATAGTATTATTTATGATACTGCAAGTACATCATCATCATAACAACAGATTGATAGAAAGTAATATGTAGATGTATACTACATAGTTATGCGACTATATTTCACGTAGTGTAACGTTACTTCTCAAAATACCAGTAATACTTGGTGACACTTATGATAATCTTTTAAATCTTTAATTCTTTTCCCTGAGAAAACTTAACATCAACAACCCAAATGGACAGAAGGCACATGAGTGTGTGTACTGCATGTTTGCACAGTAATGGTTATATCTCATGTAGTGGTGGAACGTTAGTTTTGAAAATTCCAGTGATTATACTTTTTGACGCATTCTGTTTGTCCCGCACAAGAAATAACCATAAACTTTTAATGTATGACATACCTTCCTCGGCACTAGGAGCAACCGACTGTGGCCGACTGAGTGACTGGGGTTCTAAGGAGAAAAGAATATAAATGTTGTATGTTAACATTATAAACATCCCAGTGAATTGGACATATATTTACAGGCCCTCATCTTCATCGCATCTATGCTCATTTGTTGTTCTTAAGGGTTCCGGTCACAAAGAGGCCTGTGTTCTCCATACCCTTGTGTTTCATAAGGATTCTGGTTTGAGGCCGTCACCATGTAAGATTCTGAGATGCTGTACCCAACAGAATTCCCGCTATAGTATACGTTGTTATATGTGTATTGTGATTTTTCTTAGTTAGACTAGAAGTATGATCGCAAATCAAAAATACTGCTATGGAAATAGACATCACAACATGCAATGCTCTACTAGCTGATTACTTATTTTCGCTGCTCACAATGATACTTCAAATTTATCTTTCGTTTCCTGTTACTCTCCTTGTATCAAACTTACTACATTTAGCTTCAATTGGGCGTGGACATGTATTAAGCTTCTTTGTCATTGTCGCATTGCCTTCACGATGAAATCGAGGATCAAACAGAGTAAAAAAAAAGGCTCAGGCGATTACAAGGTAAAAAAAAATTGCTTTCAAACTGAAGCATGATTTATACAAAAGAAATAAAAAGATTTACCTTCAACGCTCACGGAGTCAGCTTGGATGGTCCTCCCAGCGACACCGGCCTTGGCGGCTTGCTTGATGCACTTCGCCACGTCTTTCTGTGTCTTTTTGTCTGCGTCATCGGTCATGATAACCACAAACTCCGCCACAACACTGCCCTTCCTGTAGAATAGTGTTATAGGTGTAAGTTACTACTTATAATAATGGTGATTGTTACTACCATGAAAATGAAGGTATTGTTGGGTGTGCCTGTCTGTGTGTTTGTGTTTCCGGATTTTTGTAGCCAGCATAACATGTCACCCGACACAACAACCTAGCCAAGACTATCCTACAAGGTACGGTGGAAGGTGGACGTCGCCGAGGACGGCAGCGAAAAGCTTGGCAGGATAACATTGTGGAATGGACGGGCCTCAGCCTACAGGAGAGGATAACCCTGGCTAGGGATAGAAGAACCTGGAGGCATCTCTCGATCTTCATGTCTACCTTGTCCCCCCAACGACCTGGAGGTCAAGGGACAAGGTAGGTAGGTAGTATAACTCAAGAACATATTGATGGATTACGGTGATGTTTGGTGTGTAGGTAGGTGTTGGAGAAACAAAGGTCAATGTGGATTTTGGATCTCCTGGTATATGACCTTGATACTGCAGCACAACTTAAATTTTTGTAACTTGTTTCATAGAGAATTATACTGTGGTTAGTGTGTTTAGGTTTGCTTTATTATTGTATATGGAGTAAAGACATCTTCCTGCTATGTTAAAGATGTTTACAACTCGGGGATAGGAACAAGTGGCCAGGTTTAACATTCTAGCCGAAACCTGTTGTATGGCATTTTGTTTAAAAAATTGCATTGTGGCTCTGTATGTCAGGCACATATTTTACCCAAAGAATACATGTTTTTAAAACACAACAGTAATACCAAACAGTAGGACCTACTTGAAACCAGTGATTTGCACGGCGTGAAAGGAATCGCCCAGTTCCTTAGAAAGTTGCTTTTCAAGCTGAAAAGACAATAAAAAGCATATGATGAATTCTTATAACAGACATTGCTCAATGATAAAGAGTTCGAACTAATGTTAAATACTGTATCATTAGAGAATGAATTCTGGTACCAGACAGTGCTCATCGGTAAAGAGCCAGACAAATGTTATATATAATTAGAGGAATAACACTTTTATTCAACAATTGTATGCATGTTATATAATTCATAGCAACTTGCACCACAATTCTACTCTACAAGGACTACTCGTATTCAGTACAGTGTGAAACGAAATGATATATAGAATGTAATAGAATATAAGTCCCGTCTGATGAACATTGGAGATACTGACAACTTTTGAAAATGATTGCCATTCCATGATAAAGACAGCTGTCATAGACTACGAGTTTATGTATAGTCATTTGTATCTAGGATACATGATATAAAGTCTAACCGCGCCCTTTGTTGCACTGGCTAGCTCCATGAATTCGATGGACGTTGGGTCGGCAAGCTCTTCAGTAAACTCTCCGGACAGCTTGAGGGAGCCAGGAAGTGTGTTCTGGACCACGACGTCATCAGTTGTGACCTCTGTAGGAAAAATTGATGACGTCAGAGTTCAGTAACGGTACACAGATTGTATAATTGTCACAAGTAACTTCATCATTTTAGTAGAAAATAATTCAACCTTATTCCTAATTTTCACACTTGGGCTAAGTCATCATCCTCATCAGGTATAGCTCACAACTAAACACGTTCAAAATTGATAAATAATAGTTACTATGAATTTTCTTCCAACAGTGGCTGTTTTAAAGGTAAAGTACGTACCTCCAAATTTTCGATATCTGACAGCACATCTTGGTCACGGAGAAGTGTGGTCATGTGTTCTCTCGCGAGATCGAGACTAGAACATTCTCCGTGACCAAGATGTGCTGTCAGACATCGAAAATTTAGAGGTACGTACGTACCTTTAAAACAGTCCCTGTTAGAAGAAAATTGATTGTAACTGTATGCATATGTGACTAATGAACCTCTTCAATGATAAATGTTAGGTATACTAGCTAACACTAAACAATTTCAACTTCTGATTGGTTTGTACCAAGTCATTAGTAAACTGTGCTTTAAACTCAAAGTGTGGAAAAGGTGAGGTTTGTTAGCAACAAGGAAATGACAATTAACATCCATATAGCAAACACGTATTCTCTCAAGGACAAATAAACATATACACCAAGCACAAAGGACATGTCAAATGAATCGACAAAGACATTGTTCAATGGTAATGCACAGTGAATGAGATACGATCTTTAAGCATGACTACTCTTAAAGCATAATTAAAGGTTTTCCTTTTCAAGTAAAGAAATGGGACATTTACGCAAGCTTTAAGGTATGCCTATCGATTGCATTTTGTACATTGACATGATAGTGTGGGACACAGAGGACAACACGAAGAAGAATGACGAAAACGGACTCTGTGAAGAAAAAGACGTGACAAAACAGATGGTTAAACCAAATCCTTCCATATAAAACGGATAGAGAAACAGAATGAATCTGGTGACATGTTGAGAACAAACCTTCCGAACCAGAATCTGAAAAGAATGCTGTTGATCTTCTCTTCTGTAGCCTCTGCTTAGCGGGCATGGAAGCGGCGACGGCAGCAACGGCTGTGTTACGTGATATGTATATGGCAAAAGCGTTGACGAAGTGATTTTAGTATGTTAAACCGTCGTTGATGTGAAAGATGGTGACATGCCTTCTATATGAACAACAATGGTATGTTCCTAAAAATAAACGTCGGTGATAGAAGTTAAGCCTGTCACCACGTCTCCTGATATGTAACGTTGAGAATATAGAATATAAAAGGGAAATTCAGATTAATAAGTTAAAAAGATTTTACCAAATCAAAGAAAACCGGTCAAATGGACAAGTTTATCCATGTCTGGACGAAATTCACCACATCTAACTCCATCTCACCTCAAATGGATCAGTAGATTGTTAAACACCATGTGCCAAAAAAAATTGATGAGAAAATGATGAAATTAAGTTAGATTATTGAGGTTAATTCTAAGTGCAAAAATGATCTTTCAAAAGTCCTTTCGACCTGAAGCGAAACTAGAATGATTCAAGGTTCCAGGACGCACATACATACATACATACATACATGTATACATACATACATAGTATTATTACATGAATGCACACATCGAAGCACACGCGTACTCCCTCCCTCCCTCTCTCTCTCTCTCACACACACACACACAAACACACACACATTCTCTACAATCTCTATACACACACAAACACACATATTTTCTCTCTCTATTTCACTCATTCAATCACCCCACCTCAATGCGAATGAGCGTAGGAAAGTTAGTGCTTGATGAGTGCAAAATAAATTCTTTGGGAAGCCATTCTGTTTAAGACAAACCTTGTCTCTTCTTAGTACTCATCCTTTTAATTGGTTTGTTGTATTCTTCATCATCGTCTTCGTCTTCGATCTCTGATTCTACTGATTCTAGCAATCGGAAGAAAGCAAGCAGGAAGTGTTAGCGCCAGAGTAAGCAAACAAGCAGTATATTTTATATCGCATTCAAGCAACTACGTGTAAGCAAGACGTGTAGACCATAAATGTTCCTTACTTTGCATTTATCATATTATATTCTATGGTACTCGTAATTGTGAACTTGTTTTTGAGAATTCATTCGCATCTCATTGGTAATGCCGATGGGACAATTACACTGACGTAAAGGTAGTCTTGCGCAAGTATGTTCCAAGCTACTTTTCAGCAATAATTTACATTTTAAGAATTCAAACTATTAGAATTTCAGACCATCGTTACAATCTAGATGTTTACCTGCAAGTTTGTGATAAATGTGCATAAAACTTTGATCACACTAGTCTCCCATAGTTTGTAAAGATAATGATGCCTGATCCCAAATTCAAGATAAGGGGGGGGGGGTGTAGCGATGACAGATTTGTATAATTTTGTGCACTCTTGATAAACGTGTTGTGTTTAGTTCATATTGTGTTTTCACTGTTAACATGTTGTGTTTACCTCATACCTATAGTCATGAATTGCTCAGGGTCAGCGCCAATTGCGACTTGGTCCTTTGGTGGCAGATACCACACCGATGACCGCCGGGATATTTTTGATGCTCGCGATGCGACTGTGGCTTGGCGTCTATTCTTAAAGGAGACTCGCGACATCTTAAGATCCAACCTGCTTTCTTCTTCTACACACCATGTGCAATAGGAAGCAATGCGAGCAAGCAAGATGTGTCATTGGGATGCAAGAAAAGAAGCATTTATAAGCTGTAGCTTGCAACTAATTTGACTTTGATATACACTCACTGCATCATACACATCAACTTCTTTACCATACGTCAACATCAAATACAACTTCATTATACATGTAGATTAGAGTAAGTTAACAGAAGAATTCTTCAATCTGTTAATCTTAAAAATACGTAACAAAACGTACCTTTAAATTTGCTTACGTCTGCTTAGTATATATTGACCATAGAATGAGCAGACATCGAAATTTTGAGGTACATGTTTTACGTGTTTTCAAATGTCAGCGAATTATTCTATCAACTTACTCGCACGTGATTGGTGAACCTTTTCAAAGATAAATCAGAGTAATTGACGACACTATAAATACGAAATTTCGAAATAACAATTCCTGAAAGAAAATGTTGGTTATCTTTCCTTTGGGACTACAATATATGGTATGTGGTACAGATAATGTTATATCATGATAAAGAACACTAAACGGAAACACCAAAATTCTGGCTGAAATTGTCAGAATTCTACAGAACTGCCCATGTCCCTAAAGACATCTAGTTGTAACTTAGATATTGATACCCTTCGCAACATCATAACATGTAGGCATTAATTCATTTGGTCAATCTACATAAGAAAAGATGAAGTTTTCTGGTTAAGACTCTCATCCAAGCGTCATAGTGTTAAAGTTCATTGTATTTCGGATGTAGATGGTTATGTACAGTTTGGGCGTACCTGGCGTGACGTATTTTTCGGGTTTATCCCCCATCGTTACGTCCTCCTTCGGCGGCATGTACTTGTAGGACCCCCGAGATCGATTGGTTCCCCGCGATGTCACGGTACCTGTAAAAGCCGTACAATACAATCAGAACAAGTCTTATCAAATATAAAGTTTTTGGTTTTCCAACCCGTTAACGTTCCTGGTGTTGTGGGGTGAACTTGTCCTAAAGCCCCTGTCACATAGTCAACAAGCTTCGGTAGGTTGGTAGAATATAGGAATTACATGTAGGAGAATTCTTTCACACAACCAATCTGTTCTCACTTTGCTTTCGTTTCGATGTCTCTCGGACACCTTTGAGCTGGTGTGTAACGCCGAAGGGCGGCTATACCGGCTATTTAGATACAGATACACCTTCCCCGGTGCTTCTGAATGGAGTTCTGCTTCACTTGTCGCCATCATATGTAGCCGATGTAGGTGGCGCTGTTGCGGCGAGAGCATAATCCTAAACGTGGCTATCCCCGTTTGTTTCCCCGTCGTCTAGGTTCAAATTATTTAAAGTGAGTATATACGTTTTGTTAGTGCTTGCAATAGATGGCGCTGGTGATATTTGTGCTTAGGATTATATTACGTGATAATGGTAATAAATGACACCTATGGTTAGTGGTGGTTATGATAATACAGATGATAACTGATGCTTATGGTGATTATAAATATTCATGATAAGTGTTGCTAAATGCCATGCCGATATCCCGAACACTATCTGATCATGGTGTCGGTGGGGATTAGTCTCATCACCGAATAGGGTTAGAAGGAAAATGTACATGTTAAACTGTGATGTCTCCCAGACTGTTAGTTGGAAATATCTCAACACTTAACCTTTCCGACTAATAATCGATCCCCTTGTAGACCTCTGCGCTAACCATTCATGGACTGCAGCCGTTGCTGGAACATAAGAAACAAACAACCTTTCTGTCACACTGTAGCGCACTCAATGTCACTGTACAACCGAGACCTATTACCACTCCCCTATTTCTTATTCCATAATAGTTTTTGGCGATGCCTCAGGGGCGGAGACATTTTTAGTTCTTATATGCAGTCTGGTTTTCCGAAGTGTATAAAGCATCCTGTGGAGAAGACAAACATGTATGCTTCACATTTTGCCTTGTCTTTCAGTTTCTCCTTTTTAGGTCTGTAGGGCTTTCAGACTTACTTCAAAGAGGTTATATAGACATGTCTATATAACCTCCTTGCTTACTTAACAAATAAAACCATGGTTTCGATTAAGGATATGAGGATACCCTATCCACTATGACAGACATGCGTTATTTCTACTTTGTGAACAATCTATAAGCAACCAATAGACAAACTATCACGTGCGAGCATCAATGGTGGCAATGTCCAAGAAAAAGAAAGAAGTCATTGAAGAACATTTCTTGTGAATAGAGAACGGACACAAAATACGAAATTCACTTGGACACGTTAGTCACATGTGTGTTTACCATCACAACACCAACAAGCACCAACAGGAACAACAAACACAAATGTCTCGACGTCACCATAGTGTATAACATCCCGTCGTTAGAGAAACACTGGAAGCTCCCAGAGCAGAATGGGAGGGGGGGCGGTTAGTGGGTGGCAGGTGAGACAATACAAGACTTTGTACAGATGTACAATCAACGACACAGATGGGTTAGTCACAAACGGACTGTGTTATTTGAACTATTTGAATTCCCTTCGTCGTCCCTGGATGTCGAGTTGTCCTCGTTGTGAATTGAGAGGCGGGATTGGTCAAGACTTAGTTGATCATGACAAAAACATACTGTTAGTAAACAACCAAAAGACCATTTTTCAGCGTTGTAACCGGCTGCTCTGTTGATTTTGAAAAGAGGCAGACGTCAAGAGGTTATAAAGTATGAATTTGTGTTAAAATGTTTCAGTACTGGAGATGGGGGTTGGTTAATACAGTACTCTTCCAAGGACAAAGACTATTATACCAGCTGCCCCAGGGCCAAGTTCCTCATCGTCATCGAGAGGGTTAGGGCCATAATCGAAGATGCTCTGGCGGATACCGCGCCATCGCTGCCGGGCCTTGACCGAGGACATCCTGCGAAGGTCCGGATCTCTAACTGCGATTTCTGTGAATTCCTCGGTCGCCTCTTGAGCTGTTTATGAGCGTACGAACAGGATTTATATATGCACAGAACAACAGGCTTCACGAACACATCTTGTGAACTGTATTATGTACCAGATGTTGTAAATTAAAGTAGAGCTTTCTCTGCTCAATGAAGGACGAAAAAACCTACGTATGAATTGATACTATAATTCTAAACAGAAAACCACGCATTGGAAACAAAATACACCCAGTATAGATCATGAAGGCAACAGTGGTCGTTGAAAATTTGATACGTGTATACCTTTGTGTTGTAAGAAAGTTTAGCATTGTAATACACCTACAAGGCTGTGAATAACAGTACAACGCTGATAAAATACAAGGCTTTTTTTTACATAGTCTAATTGTTTCACCCATTTTAACAATAGTTAACACAAAGAGCGGTACAATATAAAGGGCATACTATCACACTTTTCAACAGGGTTATGTGTAGGATACATACCTAACTCAGGTGCACCTTCAAACAGTGATCCTTTTTGGTGGGGCTTTCCAGCGTTGGCAACGTAAGCCGCCAGAATTTCTGATAGAAAAGAAATAATTATTTCAGATTTCCATTCATAATTCTAGTGATAAATAATTGCCAAAACCATATCAACTCAAACTTTGAGGCAGAAAAGAAAATATTAACTTCTTAAACAACGAAGTACTATAAATAAAATGCGTTTGGTTTCTATCTAGTGTTATGAAAACTGACCAAATTGAGAAGGTCACAACTTAATCTATAACAAAGGCTGTGAACATACTAAACATAAATGGGACAGGTCAGGAAGAGTTGATTTGATTTATACAATCTCGGAGACATGTGTCCATGCGTCGTATGGCGCTTTGTAGGTGTTAGTATGTGTGCATGTTTGTAATCAGGCACTTCACCAGCCATGTATACATCCATGTTTCCCATTTTAATATCTTGGCTTAACACCGTCCAGTAACCGTTAACCATTGTAAGTCTTGTGTAGTCACCTTAAAGTTTATGATTTTTCTTCATTTAGGCCATGTTGATTCGATTATATACTAGAATATATGTGTAGATGATATCCTCTGGGAGAAAAGTTTGCCAAAAAAAAGTTGCCTTCCTCATAAAATATACGTGGTCAGAAAGGTTGAGCAAATTACAAAATGCACAGAGCATGGTACACCGAACAATCCATTTCTCATTTATGTTCTTTCACATATTCTTTGACTTTGAAAATGCCTTTGCCGATGTGACATTAGTATTCGTTTTCCGATCTTTTTTTCAGTTTTTGGCACAGATTTGTCACATTGTAGCTGCTTTCTACGATCTACAGTAATTCCAGCGATCTACAGTAATTCCGGACGAAAATTCCAGCGCGCGCGGATGATGTCTATCTAATGAAATCAACATGGCCTTTAAAAGATAAATGTGACCTAAACCTCCGGAGAAAGAACCCCTGAGCCAATATGCTTCGGAAACTTACCGTCAGGGGAGGCAGTTGGTTCTATGCTGGGTGCTTCGGCTGTGCGGTGTGTGGAATGTACGAGGTTGTGAATGAAAGAACAAAATTCTATGTGTACATGATCGTGAATAGTTGCATGAGGTTGGGTAAATCCTGGATAACAAATTTCTTTGTACACAACCTATTCGACGTTTCGGTGGCCATGTCATAGATTCTTCGGTAGACTGGGATAGGGCCAAGATAACAGACAGAAAAGACAACAGCATCGCATTCGTTCGATTAGGGAGGCATTTAGAGACAAGAAAATCTACTCAGGAGAGTGGGTAAATACAGTCGTGTTTAGGACCGCATTCTTCACATTGCAGCAGCGACACCTAGCTGCAGTGCTCAGTAGAACCGGTCGTCAGTACTGTCACGAGGAAGGTGACAGACGGTCACCAAAACGACGGCTATATTTTAAAAAAAACTTGGCTGTGTACTGAGAACTTTGTTATCCATTTAATCCACTTCTGTCAATCAATGTTTACAAATATACCATTTTTGTGCCTTAAACAACGTAGAAAGTCCTTAAGATGATAATGATATTACCCATAGTTTGGATGAAGATGAAATGGAGAATGGTAAAAGTAAGGCTTATGATTACAGAAATGTGGTACTAGATAGCAATAATGTTTGTACTAATTTTTAGGAACACGAGAGGTAATGATGTAAACAGCTTATACCTTCTGGGCTTGGGCCGGCGACGTACAAATCGTCTGTTTCTGGAGGTGGAGGTGGTGGTTTCACTGGAGAAATAAAGACGAAAAATCATCACATGGCTCTTAACTATTGCATTTATCAAATCTGGAGATTGTTTCAAAACATTTTGATCGTTCGAAAAAATCTTCAGCTTTTTCGGACAATTTCGATTTTTGAATTTTCTTAAAAAGGCCTGACGATCCCAACTGGGGATCATACGATCCTGACAGTGGCATGGAAGCTTTTCACAAGCTATAAAAGGTTAGAAGTGACTGTCCAAAGTGCAATATTTAGTTTAAAAAATAATCTAGGCGATGTTTTAGACAATTCTTACCCTCCTGGTGTGTGTAGGTGATTCTATCCTTCAGGCGCTCAGCCAGGTAGTCAAACTCGATGTTCTGTCCCGGCATCTTCCGCTTGCCCCCGGCGATGATGTCCCCGTCCCCTGCGGCTGGCTGCTCCACCCTCTTCAGAATTTCCTTGTACTCCTCGTGAGCCTTCAGGTAGTCCCAGGCTCCACACTGGGAAATATAGGAAGTTGCGTTACACAATTTTCATTGTAGTTTTGTATCGGCCATAAGCAAACTATCAGTACTGGAATGGAATTGTCAGTAGCTGTAAGACAATATTGATCTGCTGCTGATCAGTAACTGTTGTAGTGTCTACTAATTATTCACGAAATATGCAAATTTCCAGTATCAAATCAAAGGCAGATCAGTAGTTCATTCAGATCAAGGAGACTGTAGGAAAGCCAGTAGCAGATCAGTAGTGGATCAGTATTAAATCAGCACGGGATCAGAAGTCAACACAGGGACACAGTTGCTATAACTCCCAGAGTACATCCGGTGTATCTGACCATCGCTGGCTCTGATGCCATTCTGCATACTGGTACTGTCAATGTAATGTGAATCTCTTATACGTGATTCATGGCATTGCTACCGACATGCTACCGTTCCCTAGACAAAGTGGACAACAATCCACTGCCCCTACGACTTCACAACGGCTACGGGCTCCCCTACCTACCATTGCACAGTATGTTAGAATGGGAATAGTCATACCTGTAGATAGATGTCCACTTTATCCACGTCTTTCCTGATGTCGTCCGGTGAGAAGTATTTAGCGGAGTCGTCCGCTGCTCCTGAGGGGAAGGCGCTGTCGTCCCGCTCCAACACCTGCTGGCGGTCCTCATACTCCGCGTACTCCGCAAACAGCTTGTTCAGTCGGTCTTCATCCGAGAACTTCTCTTTAAACCTATGTCAATCAATCAATCAATCACTGATTAGTCAACTAATCAATTAATACATCTATCTCCGGAGAGGAATTCACTGTCGTCCCGCTCCAGCACCTGCTGCTGGTCCTCATACTCCGCGTACTCCGCAAACAGCTTGTTCAGTCGGTCTTCATCGGAGAACTTCTCCTTAAACCTGGACGTATATGAATCGATCAATGAATCAATAAGCCACCAAGACTTAAAATAAGTCGCTTGCTGGCAGATGTTTGCGCACCTTACCCGTGGGTGTTTTTGGCACACCTTTTGGCCGAAGACACTCAGTGGGCGTCGCTCCACCGTCATTAGGTACATGTATCGTACAAAGCGCATTTTTCAAGGACACGGCGTTAGGGTATTGTCTGTATATTTCTGATTGCCTGAACCAAAGAGTAACAACGGTAAGAAAACAGCACTGTTCATGTACAGTACTGTGAAGCTTTGGAATGACCTGCCAACTATTGGACACTAATGACTGTCAATGGGTATAAAGTGACCATATACATAGTGAAAGACGAATGGACTTCAGGCGTTTGATGTGTAATTTGCAATTATTACTGACCTTGCAATTGTTTTATCTGTGCACAAATCATTGTTTATGTCTATTTGTATGTAAGAGCCCCTCCCTTGGGGGTTTAAAGGTGTCACAACTTTAGCTAAAGTATTATCGCATCGTAGTAACTAACCTTGGGGTAACACACTTGCTTCATAAAGAGTTTCCTTACCTTCCAGATTTTGACGGATGGACGTGGTAGACTCGCACACAGAACCCTTCGGTCGGCTCGAACTTGTTCATGATACAGTTGACCTTCAGGTCCTTCTGGTAAGCCCATGGGACCTGTGCCTTGTTCATGCCCTTCGTGTCCCCGTACCCAAACAGCGACATGGCGTCCTTTGCAAGGGCAATGTCCACAACACTCTCTCCCCCCAGAGGTGTGCAGAAGAGGTCCAAGTCTGCTTTCTGGTAAAAAAAAAGATGTATAAAATTTCATCATAAATAATGAAGATAAACGTATTAAGTTTAAAAGTATATCAGTATAATTGTTAGCAAAAACAATAATTTTTTTAGCAGGTCAAGTAGTACTATGGTCAGTTAGGCGGATCCGACCGATGATAATGATGATGAATGAACTCCGTTTTTAGTGCCGGTCGCTAGGTGGCATTGCGGCAATTGAGTGAAGTCCCAAATGTGACTTAGATTGTATTCCCCTTCGTTTCACTTGTGTGAAGTCTACTGAATAAGTGAATCAGTGTCTCTTCTTTTTGGACTGCCTTTGTCCCTTACTTCACGTGGCATAATGTGAATATGTAAATGTAAATATAAAAAGGTGGTGATTTTCTGTATTTTGCGAAGAAAACGAATATTAATTGCCAAGGAGACAAAGGACAAAGGTTTGAGGAAAGCCTCACCTGCATGTCTTCTTTCGTGCCGAAGAGAGCAACGAGTCCCACATGGCAGCCACCCATATACACCAGGTAGGACACTCGGGCAAAACAGTTGCGAATACTCTGTGGAGAACATGTACATGAAATGTATGTCAAATGTTTAAAACATGTATCATATTTGCTAAATATAATATTTAAAAAGTTGCACAAAAGTATCAAACATTGCAACAAAAGACCATGTAATTGTACGTTTTGTTTATAATTTCAAGACTTCGTTTCAGACCCACTTGTAAGTACTTCTTTTCACGTCAAATATTGATATTTGACACAACCCAAAGCTCACTTGGTAGGAGTAAAGCCACTAATGGTACTTCTCATGGACCATCCTGTATAAAGACTTCGTATGACGTGAAATATTGATATTTGACAGCATCCCAAACTCACCTGGGAGGAATAATGGTACTTCTCATGGACCCCCTTATTAATGTTTCGTTTGACGTGAAATATTGATATTTTGAAACCATCCCTAACTCACCTGGTAGGAGCAAAAGTACTTCTCATGGACCCTCCTGTAAAGACTTTGTTTCATGTGAAATATTGATCTTTGACACCACCCCTAGCCTCTGGTGTAACGACTTTGATTCACGTTAGGTATCTGTATTTGACACCAGCCCTATCTCACCTGGTAGGAGTAGTGGTACTAAGCAATCTCCTGGACTCTCCTGTCAAGACTTTGTTTCACGTGAAATATTGATATTTGACACCACCCCTGGCCCAGCTCTTATAAGACTTCAATTTCCGTGAAATATTGATATTTGACACCACCCCTGGCCCAGCTCTTATAAGACTTCAATTTCCGTGAAATATTGATATTTGACACCACCCCTGGCCCAGCTCTTATAAGACTTCAATTTCCGTGAAATATTGATATTTGACACCACCCCTGGCCCAGCTCTTATAAGACTTCAATTTCCGTGAAATATTGATATTTGACACCACCCCTGGCCCAGCTCTTATAAGACTTCAATTTCCGTGAAATATTGATATTTGACACCACCCCTGGCCCAGCTCTTATAAGACTTCAATTTCCGTGAAATATTGATATTTGACACCACCCCTGGCCCAGCTCTTATAAGACTTCAATTTCCGTGAAATATTGATATTTGACACCACCCCTGGCCCAGCTCTTATAATACTTCAATTTCCGTGAAATATTGATATTTGACACCACCCCTGGCCCAGCTCTTAAGACTTCAATTTCCGTGAAATATTGATATTTGACACCACCCCTGGCCCAGCTCTTATAAGACTTCAATTTCCGTGAAATATTGATATTTGACACCACCCCTGGCCCAGCTCTTATAAGACTTCAATTTCCGTGAAATATTGATATTTGACACCACCCCTGGCCCAGCTCTTATAATACTTCAATTTCCGTGAAATATTGATATTTGACACCACCCCTGGTCCAGCTCTTAAGACTTCCATTTTCGTGAAATATTGATATTGACACCACCCTATCTCACCTGGTAGGAGTAATGGTACTTCTCCTGAACCCTCTTGACCTCCAGCGCCAGTTTACACCACGGCCACGTCATCATGATGGCTATACGGGGAGGACCCTTCTCTGCAGGGCCTCGGGGACCGTTAGCCAGGATATCATGTCTACGTGTTCAAACAGATACATTCATGAAAACCTTTAGCCTTTACAGCATAAATTTATTAATAGCTGATATTTTGTGAAAAACTTCTTTGGTACTCAATCATGTTGACCCCAGTGAGGTCTTCACGCCTCGTTGACAATCGAAAAATCTTGAGATTTATTCCAAAAATCTTGAGATTTATTCCAAAAATCTTGAGATTTTGTGGCGAATCATGAGATGTTTCCAAACAATATTGAGATTATACGGATACCATGCACTGTATGGTTGTTTTTGTGAGTGTGTGAATGGCTTCATTAATCAAATTACTCTTTCGTTTTATGTTAAGTTTTTGAGGAAAATGCAATTTGCAAGATTGGAACAGATTTTAATCATTATTGCAATTTGTATGTCTACTTTCAGCAGCACTACTCTGCCCATTGTATATTGGCTAGTACGTCGTCTCTACGTGCATGAACATTGATACCATGAAAGACATTATAGATTACCTACGTAGATATGTTTCTTTGTTAGTATATGGATGAAATCTGTGGGCATTGTTCAGTTTATCAATTGCAAGATTACAGTATGAAAAATGGCGTCAACAATAGCTAAAGTTCTCAATGTTTAATACAGTATGATAATAAATACTATAATAATAATAATAAATACAGCAAACGTCAATTTCTTCTATAGATAATGTTCTTGTTAAACCATTCAGTTAAGTATACCAAATGCTGTTTTGTTACTATAATGTTTTCCCAAGAAAGATTAAGGACTTACTTGTAGTTTAGTCGCACCATACTGACTGCTGACTGTGACCATAACTTCCTTGCCTCATCACAGATGATGTCATACAGCTTGGCTTGTACGAACTTGTCGTCTCGTGTGTACTGTTTCTTTCCACGGCGGAAGTTAGCGTTGATCTGTGCGTACAGACGCTTACAGGCGACCTGTGTATGGAATGGTTCTACTGTCAGCAGTTTTTCAGCTTATTATATAATAGGGTATTAAAAACTGTTATCATGCAGGCCTAAACCTCCATCGCTTCTTTGTCATTCCAAGATCTAAACCTAATCTATGTACAGTACCAATCCAACCCCCCAAAATACCTGTCGATTTCGACTGTAGAAAGACAGCTTCCTAAATGTATACACATTTGCTCTATTAACCCAAAGATACTATGCAGTACATGGCTACCATTTGTTTGTTTCTTTGTATACTTTAGTAGTAGTATTGCATACCCGTTAAAACAGTCCTCATGGCGTAACACACCAGGTTTGTACTAAAGAGTTTTTCAATCCAATCACATCACGATCGGGAAGGGCCCCCACTCTTTTCGACCACATACTGTCGCCTTCTTCGGCATCATTGATTATCATTGAAAATTTGTGTTGGAAGAAAGTTTGGCATTGGCATACTATGACTACTACTACCAACATAGATGAGCTTCCATGGTAATTTTAGAAAAGACATACACTGTATTTGACATACCTGTACCATCCGTGTTGCGTGCCCCTCCGTCCTGACCTCCTCCTCCTCTACCTTCTCGGCACTCCGTCGGGACCTGTCCTTACGGGATGTCCCCTTCACCCGCCAGGGTTTGGACGTCGGTGCTCCCTTTGTCATGGTTTCTTATGGGATCAGGAGGACACACCGTACACCACTGGAGCAAAGAAGTTGTAAGTTGTGTGACTTAGATAAGGTTATAGGGCGAAGCTCATTTGATTGTAGATTACAGTATGCACACTAACGATAGAAATGCATGGTTAAAATTTCTTTCAAAATTTAAAGCTTGTTAGAGAACTGAACAGGTAATATGTTAAAATTTTCTTAAGAATTAAAGCTTATACCATTTCCATTACGAAAGGCTCCGCGGAGGGGGGGGGGGGTATCCAGTTACTGGATTATAGATATTTCATTCTTAATCTGTAATGAATTTTTTTATTGATGATTTTGTATTCATGATAATGTGATTCTTTAGAAAATGACACCGGTTTAGCCCTCCTTTAAAGACATAAAGTTAACAGGTGGTCCTACTAAGGTAAACATCGACATGACCTAGTGTAACTAATCTATCGAGAATGTTCTCCCCTTTTCTACACATCTAGAAACTGTTTTGAAATAACAAGAACGTAATTTTGTAAAATCAAACTTTGTTGGTGAATTCTACATACGGTAGGTTGTCAAAGTAGATAATTGCTATTAATTGTCACTTTATGTACTTGCCACACACTTTGTATAAATACAGGCTTGGTATGCTACGGTCTATAAGTACAGGGTGCTATGACCTATGTGGTTTCAGCACCTGCGCCTTGGGCACATTGTCTGTAACATGGCACGCCTTTTGCCATAGTGAGTGAGGTTGTGTGCCAACCAAAATAAATGAACATCTATCTATTGTACATTTAGGTTTAGGTCATGGTCACTGGTGCATTGTATGCTTAGTCTAGTAATGTGCAGGTTCAACTTCTCTCAATTCGAAAGGCGGCTGGAAATGATCTCATTTAGTACGAAATATGAACTTTTTGTCCTACACAAAAACCGACAAATAGCAAACTTATCTTGCTTGTATGTTATTGAAAGTAATAATTATGCCATTGCCACAGTCAACAATAAAATGGCTTCAATGAAAATGTACCTATATTGAAAGGCACTGAAATTAAAATTTAGGCAACCAGCACGCTAAAGAACCTGTAATTAATTCCAATGCAGAAAGACACTTAGAAACAGACTACATATATTAGTGTTACCTGAGTATGCGATAAGACAATAATATTCTTCCTGAGCATTGTCGATTGTTGATTCGTTTGCTTATATGGTATTGCACCAAAGCATATTCATCCGTTGATTTTAGATGTATAAAATTTGAGACCGGCTTGTGTAATGATTTCACTAATTACCAACTATAAATGATTACACACTACAGTTTTAAAAAAGAGATATACAAAAAAATCAAGCATGAAAACGCTTAACAGTCGCTGTTGTTGTGACAAAATAAACGGAAGAAAAAGTAAACAGCCCTTTTGTAAACGTGTAACGTAAGATGCTACAAGCTATGCGTTCTTTACGATACAAATTGCTACATGATGTTTTCAATGTTTGAACTGAACCTACAAACAGCGAAGCGAGCGTGACTATGTGATTCACCCCTCTATAATAAAAACATACGTTTATAAAGCTAGTAGATAACATTGTTCATGAGTAGGCTTGATAAATAACTTGACTATTTCCCGTCTGTTTTGTAACTTACCAAAATGGCATACGCTTACGCAAAATGGCGGTGTAAATAAGAGACATACTTATGATGTGAAGCATTAGAATAGACTTTAAAGAAATAAAGAAGTGCACTTACCTTGAATTCTTCAACACTACTTTCTCTCGACCAGCTTCGTTGATATCCAATTTGATTACATTATCAGATAGCTGTCATGATTAGTCAGGAAAAGTTTGTTTCTCAGACGGTACAGAGT
>NC_049996.1:6782895-6822942 GCF_000003815.2 Branchiostoma floridae
GTCAGACACAAATAGGCATTTGATGTATTGGTATGCTCCAAAATAGGGGTGACAATTAAAATTAAATAATTAATGATTAATATTTATTACATTTAAAATAATGATACGTTAATAACTCTTAAACTTGCATTTGTTGTATTTTGATTATCCAGTCTTTATTGTGCCATTTGATACTTCGGTGCAAAAAGATACAACATTTACTTAGTATACTTGTACCCCTTCAAATTAATGGTATATCCCAAAACTGGACGAACTTGCCTGACAGCATTTCTTGCAGACGACTCTGAGCTAATTATCAAAGTAAGAGCAACAGGGTATGTTTACATGGCTGATATATTATAGAGATATACTAATAATGTATTCAGAAGTCGAACAAGCTGTAACAAAGACTAGCACAGAGCAAAACCTCTCTCTCTACGTATAAAACGCTAAAAGGCTTTTGACATATTTTCTTCTTAAAATATATATAACGGGTTATGTTGTTTATGCAGTGTTGGTGTCTACGTGTGTCTGTATTATCCATATACTTTACTTGCTCAGCATAACTCAATAGGCAATGGAAGGATTGTAATGATATTTGTGAGTGGATAGGTCTTTGAGGCCAAAGTATGTGATCAGTTTTGCGCCCTCTAGCGGATGCCATTGTAGTCACAGTAGTGCATAGAATACTGTAACGGGGAGATATTCGGAGTAATAGTCGCAGTTTTATGTTTGCGGCTTGCTCGTGGTACTCTTCACCACAAACGTAAAACAACGGTGAATATTTACACTTTTACAGTAAAACCCTGGTTGGCAGTTTCTACCGCGAACTTCAAAACCACCCGAAAATTTTACATTTTACAGTACCCAGAGAAAAAAGTACAGTAAAAGAAATCAGTGATGTTTTAATTTTATCACGCAAGTCTTATCTTATTTAAATTCATTTTGTTCTGCAAGTACTTTCAATACTGTACTTTTTTTGTAGAAAAATGAATAGACCCTCCGCACCCTCCGTTCCGAATGGACCCGTCCAAAATAAAAACCTCCCATCATGCACTGTTCCCTTATCAGTACTTCCGCCTATCAGTATCAGCTGAGCGGGAACTCCCCACAACAAAACCTACTAAATCTTCTAAATTTATTTCTGCATTTAGACGCCGAATAGACCTTCACAGAGGAACACGGTAGGTAGACTGTTCCTTCTTTACTTGCAGAAGCCAAGGAATGATACAATTTCCCGTATTTCATTTGGAAATGCATGCTTTTATAGCTGTACGATATCTTTGAAGCTTATAACGTTAAAGCTCTCAGTGTATCTGACCACAAAAAATTATATCTACAATTTGTATATGATTTGACCACTGCTATACATTATATTTTACACAACAGCCACGGATATTGTTCTAGACTCCTTTTTTGTTTTCTTGAGGAGATTGATTTAATTTCAAGTAAGGCTACCGGTGCCTTTCTTGCCAGCCGAAGTTTTGTTTACAAAATTCAAAATCAGGCCACTTCCTCTTTTCGCCGGTAGCCCAAAGATTTTTCAGTGGCTAGCCGCTTGCTGGTAAATACTTAGTAACTGTAGTATGTCTTTGTGTTATAGAAGACTATCTTAAAGAAAATGTTAATGTTTAATTTTGCTCCAATTGAAATGGAAGTTTTGCTCCAAACTGAAATGTAATTTACAAACATTTATTGTGCAACAAACAAAGCCAGACTAGTAAGATCGAAACGTTTCTTCATGATCAGATTACAAGGACATAGTGTGAATCGTTTTGAGTTTTCTTTGTCCTTAATGTATTTCTTTAATGTCTTGCATAGTAAATCATAGTTTATACTGCTACCAGAATGAGGAACAAATACTGTTTATAATAAGTGGAAATGCTCACGGTGCCGTCTTATGTCCTGGTTTAACTGTGTGACCTCTTTGGTGTGAACTCAAAACCACTGTGAAAATTCTGCCCAATATAAGCCCCTTTTTCAACCTCCAGCATAAACCACCACAAACACTCCATTTTCTCCCTACCGTGAAGTTAAATCCCCACGAACATTTCCTCTTTTAGTTTAACAGTACAATTGTATTGAGGCATTTTTTTTCTTCCTGCAGGAAAATGTTGGGTAAGCCCCAGTGGGTGCCACTACTGCCATGTTCCTGGAGCTGAGAGACAGAGACAGGACACACTGTATCACTGACATTTGGCTAAAGGATGGTTACCTGCCACAGATAGATGGGGAAGGGCCTGGTCTGGACTTCCAGTTAGAACCTGCTGTGTGGTTTAAGGTAAGACAAGAACAGTACGATAACAGGACAATAACAGTATGGAGACAGGGTATGGAGACAGGTCACACTGTATCACTGACATCTGGCTAAAGGATGGTTACCTGCCACAGATAGATGGGGAAGGGCCTGGACTGGACTTCCAGTTAGAACCTGCTGTGTGGTTTAAGGTAAGACAATAACAGTATGATAACAGGACAATAACAGTATGGAGACAGGGTATGGAGACAGGTCACACTGTATCACTGACATCTGGCTAAAGGATGGTTACCTGCCACAGATAGATGGGGAAGGGCCTGGACTGGACTTCCAGTTAGAACCAGCTGTGTGGTTTAAGGTAAGACAGTAACAGTATGATGACAGGACAATAACAGTATGAAGACAGGGCACGCTGTAAATTACTGACATCTGGTTAAAGGATGGTTACCTGCCTCAAATAGATTGGAAAGGGCCTGGACTGGATTTCCCTTTAGAACCAGCTGTGTGATTTAATGCAAGATAGTAACAGTATGATAACAGGACAATAACAGTATGAAGACAGGGCACAAGTTGTATTACTGAGATCTGGTTAAATAAAGGATGGTTACTTGCTACAATTAGATGGGGATCGGAAGGGCCTGGACTGGACTTCCAGTTAGAACCAGCTGTGTGGTTTAAGGTAAGACAATAATAATATGGTAACAGTGCAATAACAGTATGAAATTCTATGGAAACAGGACACACTGTATCACTGACATCTAGCTAAAGGACAGTTACCTGCCACAGATAGAGTGAAACTAATAAAGTACTGTTTGTCAAGTGTTATGTTCAAATGAAAGTTCTTTATTGCTTGCTGCATTACAATACATCTCAAAGTGGCAGTAGCAGCTGAAATGAAATAAAACCTTCTAAGTAGACATTTTTCATGTACATACATGCATGGCTCGAATTAACCACTTGCGCACCCCCTCCGCGCAAGTAGTTTTCTCCGTGCGCAAGTTGTTCAGAAAGTCAGGTTGCGCGCGGCGCAACTTGATTTTTTGGGGGTAAACAAAACGATCCTCAAGTTACAGGCCCTTTACTAAAAATATCAGAAAATGTACGCCCTGTTTTGGGGATTTACGCCTTTGGTAAGCCCTAATTTTCCGCCGGAAACTTCGCTCGAAGTTCAAAATTTGCCGATTTCGGCATGCAGCCGCCACTTTTCATCTCAAGTCTCACGCCATCTCGCACTAACTCACATCTCGCGAATCGCGAGAGTCGCATCCCATTGGCCGTTTCGGCGTGACGTAGCGTGCCTGGGCGCTGCTATTGGTGGAATATCTAATGTACAAACGCTGTAGAGTAGAATTCGCTGTGTTCGCGGGAAAAAATCACGCAACAAAGCGTGCAACTTTGACAATGTTTACGAAAACTCATCGACTGCCTACCGTCCTTGCTGTACATATATAGGCTTACTTTGGAGAGTTTTTTTTGCTTGTTTGGGACAATTCTGTCGGTGGAATGCGGGAAAAACAACAGCTAGTGTGACGATGACTATACTGGGGAGGGGCGCACGGTAGGCACTGTTCAACGGAGGTCGCAATTTTTTTCACGGTTCTTTGAGATACAAAAATGTATTATTTTTGTTGCAGTCTTCATTTTCAAAAGATTGATAAATGGATGTTGTTTATTGAGAATAGTGCGCTTAATTTGCCCTGCATATTTTTTTGGTGCTATATTTCTTCAACTGAAATTAATAGCTTCTACAGCTAATTTGGAGAAAGTAACAGCTTGGAAGTGGCGCAACCTGAAATGCTGGTGGCGCAAGTTGGTTTTTGATTCAGGTTGCCGCCTGCGCAACCTGGCTGAAAAAAGTATTTCGAGGCCTGTACATGTGAAGTTCAGTTCAGTTCGGTTCGTCCTCATAAAACCATGTAAAATCCGCTACTCAGTAACTATAACATGTGAAATCCCCTTGACTAAGAGGAAGTGTTCCTTTTTGGTAAGACATGATGTCATGACCATGTATACAGACACCTGGGTAATACAGGTATGTACTTCAACTATTTGTCTATCCAGAAGTGCTGGTATCAAACCCACGACTGTGACCTCTTCATCCTACACATGCACTAGTCTTGTGGTTCTGCTATTCAATGCCACAGTTTATGAATATTTTTGACAACACATAAAAAAGCATTGTTGTTGTTTGTTTCAGTTTATTTCTTCCTGATCTTTGTTACTTAAAATGGTGTAAACTTGACCAGGATGTGTAATTTATGGAAATATCAGTACACATTTCGACATCTCCAGGATATGTTTATTTGTGTGTAAACAAAGCAAAGTGCCACTTTCTGGTCACACTGTATATGACGCAGGTGTATGTGTACATTTTGTACATAATGAGTTTCAGATCAATACTATGTATACGTCAGGGCTCTAGCCAGCGTCCGTTTTTCCGTCAATTGACGGAAATTTGCTGCATGTGACGGAAAAATTTTAAAACTAATCCGTCAACCTTGACGGACAAAAATCTGATAAAAGCTCCTTGGTGGAAGCTACAGGCGGCTTGGGGATGCCGTCCACGGTCGTAAAAGCCACACACTGTTTGTTTTGCTATTGTTATGATTGTTGACAATGTGTGTCGGTACCCTTTTGCATACGATAATCTCATTAAAACCAGTTTTTCAAGGTCTTAGTTCAGTGTCTCTAACTCCTGGAATAGTGTTTTTGCGACAATGGGAATTGGCTGACGGAAAAAAATGTCGAGCTGGCTAGAGCCCTGGTATACGTTGATCAATACTTAGTGTTGTATTACTCATTGGACTCTAGTTTTAGTTCCGCTTTTTCCTTTGATGTGGGGAATACAACATATAGCTTAACTTTTAAAAGTCTTAAGTCATTAACTTTTTTAAAGATATTTTTATAATTGGGTAATACAGTATCAAGAGAACTGCCTTACCCCAAAAATAATTAACAAATAAGGCAAGTCTGAAATGAAAATAAGATTGAACCTCTAAATTGATCATAATGATATTTGATATGTGGGTAGATGATGGAAAGACAAAGGTCAAGGTCGATTTTGGGCCCCCTGGTGTGTGACCTTAATACTGCAGCAAAACTTGCCTTTTTGTATCTTTTATCCAGGATATGCTATGATGTTTTGTCGGCAGATTTGTTGTTTGTTGATGCTGGAAGAGGTGATGTAAGTTTGGTCCCCCTAGCAGCTTGCTCTGGAACTGCAGGGGTGGTATTGATAATACATAATTACACAGTTATTTAATGTCAAAGTTTTATTTTTCCAGGTGCTTTTGTTAGAGACTGTAAGAATCAACTGCCATCAGCAGGTGCTGAGATGGGTGACGTACGCACCCTCAAACTGCTCCCCAGAGTCAGCGGTCAACGGGCCAAAAGAAAGTCAGTTCCCTTTCAATTGTTTTATTCATTCATATTACGTAATAACCAACATCAAATTGAATGTACCCAATGTATGTGTATAAAAAAAAACTATAATGAAGCCATTGGAGGGGTCAATGTCATGATTGAAGAAAGGATGGATAAATGAAAGTGCAAGAGAATGATATTTGAAATTCATTGAATAGATGTACAGACAGATATACAGACGCACTGGCAAATAAGGAATGATTGAATGAAGGAATTAATGATACATAACTTTTACTGCAATTCTTTATGAAAACAAACGACAGATGCTTGGCCAGCAAATAGAAGTATGCTTGCAATTATGGATTCTGAATAACCAAAAGAATTATTAAACATGCAAGGTTGCCACCCAAGGAAAGAATTTCTGTTAACTGTATGACAGACAAATTTGTGATATTATGCTTATTTGTAGGTCTCTGAATACAGGTTAAACAAGCCATGATGTTAGTTCCTACTACTAGTTTTTTTTCACTTTCGAATGCAAAAGTGAAATAAGTTGTAGGCACCTGTATTTCGAACATCATGACAATTACTAGTATGTTATCAGTTGAGGATGTTTGCAAAGAAATTACCGTACGGTAACACTAAGGCATTGAGTACTGAATGGTTTCTTTGCACATGCAATTTTGCTTCTGCCAGATGCTTGAAAGCAAACTCTAGCTTTGTAATAATGAGATACATTTAGTAATTATAGATAATTAGATTTCTGAAAGACACTGTCAACATTGTTAATCTAGGCCCACACCTTGAATAAACATTTGAACAGTGTCACAGGGATAAACAAGTCCACTAGCCCTATTGTCCAGGGCAAGTGAAAGTGCTGTTCGGGCAAGTGCATGTCACTTGTCCGATCGGGCAAGTAAGATTTTTCCATTGATTTTAGTGCAATTTTGATATACTTGTTACTTTTTACAGTCATGACATCAAGCAATTGTCTACAGAGAATTCCATTGCTGGAAGTGAAAATGCATATACTAGTAACAGTGACATTTGAATTTTGGGCAAGTGAAAAATTGGTTCGGGCAAGTACATTTTTTATGTGCTTGCCCGATAGGACAAGTGGATTTTAGAAAACTTGTTCAACCCTGGTGTCAGCTATTTTAACTTAAATCAAATGACATCACCATAAATTCCCTACAACATGTGGCTAGGCTTCATGTTCAAGTAGAATATTTCTAACTTGTTTCCTTGTTGAACTTCCTCTTTTCTAGTCTATGGGCCTGGGAGCAGTTATGACTATGATGATGACCAGGACAACTTGTTTGACATTGCAGGACAACTATTAAAGAGAGACTCTTCAACTAGGGAGGTTTGTATAACACATCATTTATATGTATCTATGTGAAATATAGATACATGTATAATCATTATGCTAGAATAACATTCCTGTGTTGTATATTATGTGTACAAATTAAAACGTGCTACAAATGATTGATGATGGTATGATGATTATTGTCATAACACTAAGTTCGAAAACCGCGAACATTAATCCACTGCGAACATTTCTGTATTTACAGTAATTGAAAGGCTCTGATTGGCTGAAGGGTAGTGGCCATGTTGTAACAAAAGCTGTGCATGTATACAGTACTTCATACTAACAGAAAACACTGAAAGAGAAAGAAATTTTTCCTCCACAAGTTCTTTCATATGTCATATTCCATCTCCATCTCTTGTACATTGTGCTTACAGTATAAACAGGACCTGTTCCGACTGTTACACTGCTACGTTCTACCAGTCATCAGGCTGACCCCAGATGACCTGCCACTCATAGACAACATGCTGGAAATGCAGGTAGGTTTCAACTTATTTGCTGAAGCACAAATTTGCTGAAGCATGATGTTTCTGACTTAGGGAGAAGAGATGCTGCTACATTGAACATAGTTCAGTGCCTAGAAGTGGTCAGCCTTGAATTTAGAGCAAACTTGTTAGCAAAGCAGTTAAATTTTATCTTTAATTAGTTAAAAAATTCTGAGTCATAATATGACAATGACAAGAAGGTCCGGCCATAAGATTGCTTCTAAATCTAACAAAGTTTTCTGGATTCTATACTGTTTATTGCACCTATACATATACTGCAATATGTAGCCAGTATTACATGTGCTCCCCTAGTTTATTTATGCGTACCTAATTAGTAGCGGATTAAAGTCCAAAGACCACTAGACGTGTGACCCAGTGCTGTGACAACATCTCCAGTGGTGTCCTGATTCCCACAAAATGATACGTGCTAGTGTGTGTACAACAAATTGTGGGGTTACAATTGTCTAAGTACAGTCTTCAAGGCTTTCGGCTTTATCTCAGCAACCTTTGAAAAGACTGGTACAGTGAAGATCTGACGCAGTGACAGAAAAGACAGCACCTTGGACGCAAGCCAAGAAGTTGAACTATGGCCTCCTTGTGACCAGCGTTTTTCATACCAGCGTTTTTTCCTGGCTTATTTTTAGACGTATGTGATGGGGATTTTTTTTGTACAAACTACTACTGTACTGTATTTCATTCTTACCAAAACCTCAAATAGGTTTTGAATGGTATAGCAGTTTTTTTTGGCCAAGGCCTGTTGGAGTCAGTTTGAACCGTGACATTTTGAAAGTGGGTGGTTGGACAGTATGATGCCAGTGTGCCCCTATCACGTTCAGATGTGCCTGTTGAACGGAGCGGACAACGAACTTCAGCGGCAGTTCCAGGTCACCGATGGGACCAAACGGATCATGAGGGAACACCGCAGCGACTTCGCCAGGAAAGTCGTGAATCAGGTGAGGAAAAGACAATGACAAAGAAATCGTTACAATATCACATATGGTAAAGTTGACCACTAGGCACTACAGTATACAGTGTATAGTCATAGAGTTGTGAATAGATTTTTTTTACATGTAGTGCAAGGAATTCTACATGAACATGTTTGTTTTATACTTGATGACAACATCAACAACAACAAGATTATATGTATCATTGACAAATTGAGACACATCATTTTCTGCAAATTTCCACACTATATCATAACCAACTTTCGGTATTTAGGAACTAGTCAAGAGTAGAGTGCTATTAGCATTTTGTAGAATCTTTGGTTCAACATTTTGTCCTAAATTTTTTCTCCAAAATTGGTATGTCAGATAGGATTCTGTGGTTAACCACCAAGTCAATTTTTTCATTGTTTCTTCTGTGTTTACTTGTTGTACAGACAACTTTGCCCTTTTATGCCTCTAGGGTAATTATAAGGTGTCAGCAACATGTAACAATAGGTGACCTTTCAACTCAATTAGTCATAGGTACCCGTAGTAGATATTCTTCTTTTGACAGTTGTCTGTATAGGCTCAATCTTACCTGACACCTGTCAGAATCGTTCATCGAGTGTCATAAATAATTGTCTGACAGATTTGTATATTGTTCCTTTTTAAGTCAACAATTGCTTTTTTTGATTTTTTTTATTCATTGGTTTGGTTGTTCAGAACACACAGCCAGGGCTGCCCTACTAGCCTATGGCTATTACAGAGGGCTAGCCCTGCTGACAAACACAGAGATAATACATGTACATATGGATTTGGACAGGATACTTATCAGTAACAATTTTCTAAATTCATAAAGGATAGGAATGAAAACAAAAAAGAAGATTAAATTTTGTATATACATGGTGTAGGATGACATATATATCATCTATAATGGAATATTTGCTTCTTCGTCTTCTTCTTCTTGCATTTCAAGTTCAATAAGCTGAAGGCTCTGACATAGGCTTGGGTCAAGGGTATTCTTGTTTATTACAAACAAATGTTGCCAGATTTTTGTAGAAAGGAAAAGGTAAAGGTAGCTCCATATATATACATGTAGCCTTTTTAAAGGTCGCAAGGGCAGTGGGTTGTTATCGACTGTGTGTAGGGAACAGTATTGGAAGGTGGAGCCAGGCTTTTAGCTAGGCATGCGTCAACGCGTCATTTAGACGCACTGTCCTAACAAACATAAGAAATCGGACGCAATACTTTTAAGCAAGACGCCTACGGACGCCCAAATTTTTCCTCCCAGCCTCAGTCAGGGCAAACATATTGTAACAGACACAAAAAAATCTTGGCTGAATTCTACAAAATATGCACCTCAAAATGCAGGAAATAGCATTTCAGAGGGTTATGATTTCAAAATTTTCCGGGGGGGAAACCCCCGGACCCCCTACAATGCTCACGCCGCAGATCACTCCGATTACTTTGGATGCCCTAAAATTAATTCCTAGCTAAAAGCCTGGGTGGAGCCCATCTCTCTTTTCCCACTGTCTTTTACTTTCCCAACCAAAGTCAGGTAGTACTCATTTTTACACCTGGTTGGAGTGACGAAAGTTGTGTTAGGTGCCTTTACTAAGGACACAGTCTAACCAAGATTCATGCCAGAACTCAAACCCATAACCTCTCAGTCTTGTGTAGATGCTAGCCTTGCTCTAACTTAAGCCATTAGATTTTAGAGGCCACCTGAACTGTATAGAATCTCGTTACAAATTTGAATACTGATACTACTACTACTGTCATGTACTAATACTACATGTACTAGATTATTTGAAAATGACCCAGAAAGAGCTGGCTATAGACTTCCACATTCAGGTGACCGTAAGGTCACATTGGCACAGAACAGAAAAGTAGGCCAGTCCTGTTTGCTAGCAGCCTTGGAACTAACACTGCTATCTCCTGACACACATGTGGTTACATTCTTTGAGGTTAGCTTTTAACAGATGCCAAACATGGGGAGAATTTTACATGGACAGTCATGTAGACTCAGAAAGACAGTGTTAAACTCACTTAAAGCATAGAATATAATAATTGACTTCTCGTGTAATGATTATACTTTATTTGTTCATTACAGTGAATGTCATTGTGCAAAGTATTATGTACTTAACAGAAATGATTATTTTTTCCTGTGTCTCATGTTACATGAAAGCTTAAGTCAGGAAATAAAAAGTGACATTGTCAAAGGATAGTTTTGGGATGTTTAGATAATGTTACACAGAGATGACGATGTAAGACTATCAAAAGATCAGGTAGTATTATATTACTACAAATGACAAGGAGTTACTAAGTAAAGTGTATTTTTCCTCAGGAAATATGTCTGAAAGACTACAGTAAAGACTTTCTTGAGGAAGTGAAGAAGGGACTGGATGATGACATCACTATAGTTAGAGAAAAGGTGGGACAAATATTTTTTTTCCTCAAACAGATCTAAATTTGAATCCATCTCACGACCCTTCAGCTAAGTATTGGAGTACACTACATTGTTCTCAATGATTTTTATTCTTGATTGTCCCTGCATGCTGTATCTTTGCTAGCAAAGTCTCACTGTGTTGATATATAATCTGAGTGTGGTTTCATTTCTCAGTTAACCGACATCTTTTTATTATGTTTCCCAGAGGACAAAACCTTGGGACTTTCTGTTCTGCATTTGTGGGCATGTTTTGGTAAAGAAGCAGGGCTAGTAATCAGTGCCGCGGCAAGGGTGGTGGGTGTTGGTTGGATTCGCGTAATTAAAAAGTTGCTACGAAGAAAATTTAGCGGCTGAATCGTGACCGTTAAAACCGCTGCATTCTAACATTCTGCATTTTCACGAAAATGTTGCCTCTCTAGTTTCACACTGCAAGCCTCCCTCAATAAGACATATGGTACCACAAAAACTATTAGTTTCTGTTTCGAACTATTATTCAGCCTATAACACAGACCATTCTCACTGCTGTGGTGTCTTGTGGGTTTGAAGGCTCACGTTACACAAAGTTCACAAAGAAATTTGCAATTAGTAAATACACAATAGTATACCTTGAATACACACCAAACCTGTCTAATATTATTTCAAGAATTATGCAAAGTTAACATGAATAAAAGAAATGCCTTGACAAGATGTTTTCTTTGGCAGTTGTTTTTGTACTCAACAATAGGGCTATTCTCAGACTGCACTGATTGATACATGAATTTCTATAAGTAGTATTACTCTTGTTTTCAGCTTAATGATGTTCAGAAGAAAGTCAACCAGGCTAAAGAGGACTTGAAGAACCTTAAAGTTGATGGGAACTTCTTAGAAAGGTGAGTCATGATTTATTATCTACAAGTTGGTAATACTGTAAATGCATTTAAGTTCGCGGGGATTTCATTTCGCGGTAGCGGGTAAAAGGACTTTTTGCGGTGGATTTAAGTTTACGGTAACACCATAGACTGCAGTCTAATACAATAATAGAAAAATGTTCGCGGTGGTTTTAAGTTCGCGGTGAAGTGGTCACCGCGAATACCGCGAACATTAATCCACCGCGAACATTTCTGCATTTACAGTACTCTCATTTACCTGTGTGATTTAGAAAATAGTCTTAAATGTTCTTCATCAGGTCAGACTGTTTGCTATGATACCCTGTACATTAAATATTTGCACTTTGTTATTACATCAAGTGTGCATAATTCAACTTCTAGAGTTCGAGAGACCAGAGATGGCATCAAGACCCACCTTGAAGTGTTACTTAGAGGGATGGCTGAAATAAAGAACTTCCTCGAGCTCCGGAAGAAGAAACGATCAAGTAAATGGATGGTGAGTGGCTAGAACTTTATACATGTACATTGTATGTCTTATTATACAGCTACTTTAGCCGCCCTTCCTTGTCTTCTTGTCTTCCTTCAGAAGTTCTATCATAGACATTTTGAAAATACTGCATATTTGTATCTGACTTGCACTGATTGCTATATTTTGTTCCTTTGAATCTGTGTTCTTCGTGTAGTTACTAGTTGAGTTCCCATACTATTATTAGGTTTTATACATTTAGCCATTCTTGTCAGACCCTGTTTTTCATGATTGTATATTGTCAGTTAGGTTAACATGATTTTTGAATCTCAAATAAGGATTATAGTGACTGTACTAAAACTGTTTGTGTCATGCAGTATTATATGTAGTAACTGCATTGCTGCATGTTTGTATTTTGAGTCATGGGCATTGTATACATTATACATTTTGTACAATCATGTACATGTACCTTGCTTCTTCATATTCTTAATCTAAACTCAGTTTTTCAGTGCTCTTTTCTCTCTCTCTTTTTTTTCTGATGCCTAACAATAGGATGAAGACTTAGAGGTAATGTTAGGTACTGTCATACGAGTGCTTGTTACACATAGTCCATGCCGTAACATTTTAAAAAGGTACTATACTCGTCTGGAAAGTGCACTAAGCGTAAGTTGCTAAATACGGACATGTAGTTATTCTCATGATAAGACACGGGCTGAAACAGAGAACTGATATCCACTAAAGTCCACTGATATGCAGATTAATCTTATTTTTCATCAATACACTGTCAGTCAATCCTTTTTAATATTTAAGAATTACTCCACATATGAAAGCCAGAAATCTTTTCAATATCCAGTTATTTCATGAGTCTCTAGATGTAGGACATTTTGTTGATACAAGACTTTAAGCCTTATATTATAATGTATAGTGAAGCATACTTGTGTTGCATTTACACAGTCATTTCGAACAGGTACATGTACCTTTTAGTTCCTCATACCATTTCAGGAAGTGAAACATGTTATTTTACTTTGAATTCCTTCCTTGCCTTTTCCATCCATCCAACCATGCCTCTCAGGAGTCAGTGGAAGAAGTAGACTATGAGTGGGAGGTACACAAAGAATTGGTCGTTTCACATCATGCATTTACCATTTTTCAGCATTTTATTAGTGACTTTATTTTGCTAGAAATCACGCTCTTTTTTTGTACAGCAGTTGTGATGGGCACTGAACAGATATTGCCTTTTTTATTGCCATATTGTTTGACAGCAAAGCTACATGACATTCAAAGTATATGTTGGGAAAGTTGCATGTGATATATCACGAAAAAGACATATGTCTACTAGGACTGTGTACCTAGATGCAATTATAATAACTGTGCCCATACCTGTAGAATAATGTTTATGTGCAAGTACCTGTACCTGTACAAACTAAATCACTACTACAAACGTATTAGCAAACACCACAATTTTTAGACAAAGATGACAATTTTGATAATGATAATCTGTCTTATCATAACATTGTACATTATGCTCAAACATGTTTGGGTTTAGTAACAATGTTGTTATATTGTGAAAGGAACTACACTCTCTAAGATAGCATTAACTAGACTCTTTGTTTTTTTAACTGAAATAATGCTATCAGGGTGAGGACTTTGAGGACAAGGTAACTGAGTAAAAAAAGGTGTTGTAATTAGAATAATGATTATTGTTGTGATGTGTATCGTACACTGCACAGTCCTGTTGGTGATAATGTGATGCACTTTGCAGTTTCTACATCAATCCATTGAACTACAGTACAAGTTGTTTTTCTGTTGTGACTCAGTTTCTTGTGCTTGACAATGTGTAGCAGGCACCAGAATAGCCTTGTACACTGTACTGTAAGTAATATATATCCCTTTGCACTGTACATGCCTTCTACCTTCCCGTTATTGAGTTATCTAACTGGAACTACACTAACCTTTTGCCTATCCATTACTGTACAGTTCAATTTATTTTGTAAGTACTTAATATGAACATGTACCTGGACACTACAGGAAATTGTATGATGATTATGCTACAGTATTTGACATGTCATTTACAGTGAAATAATGAAAATTTAACTTTACATTAATTGTTTGTGTTTTTTGTCCTATGTTCATACAGAGGAGAGCCCCGCAGATAGAGTCAACCTTCCATTCTGCACAGGAACAGTTAGGGGAACAGAGGGAGAAGCAGAAGTCTTTGTTGGACAAAAAGGTAGAACTCTTTCCTATGAAACTTTAAGTAGATATTAACATTAGGGTACCTACAATGTACATGCACATTTGATAAGAATTGGCACTTACTACATGTATGCAAGTTCAAACATTTTGGTAAATTCTGAGTTTGAATATACTGAAGATGTACCTTCTACCATTATATTATTGACTAGCAACTTGAGTTTAAGTTTCGACCAATGGTATGTCTTGTATGATTATTTTTCAGTTGCTCCTTGTCAGTGTGAAAGAGGCTCTGCGGTTGGCTATCAGTGACCTCCATGAAGACAAGGACACAGCTGGACTGGAAACAAGTGTGATGGGAGGGGCCAGGGCAACCGATGGTAAGTACAAGTAAACATGTGGAACTATAGGAAATTAACGGTACTTGGTTGCACCCACTTTTGAGGTAGAGGTGTTTGTTATACATACAAATGTACATGTAATAGCTTTACTGTCACAGTTATGCTATTGATGTTGTAGGCTTCTGTGTTTGGTTCATGGATATACTGTACTTTTTTCCTTCATGAATGTGTGTTTACATGTACCTGAACTGTAAGCCATCAAATTCTTTGAATGCCTCAAATAGTCACTATTTTTGAATATGTCGACATGCATGTAGTAGATACTGCAGTGTTCTTGTATGTAAGATGAAGACAAGGAAAAACTAACTGGTTATATTGTACCAAATTTCTGTGCCTTGAATTTCAAGTTTAAGAAATTAGTAAATGCTCATCTGCTTAGACTAGTGTAAGATAAAGTAATACAACTTTATCCTGAGTGTTGTTCTGTTTCTGTCTTCTCTGTCTGTCTCTCTCTGCTTTCTTGTCTGTTGGCACCCTTTAGACTCACTTAATCCTCTGCAGTCTGGTATGTCAGTCTTCAAACTTCACTTGTACACTTGTTCAATGATTATAGTAGTCTGCATTTCTTTTCACTGTTTTCCCTCTTGCCACTCACCTTTTAACAAAATTATGACAAAAACATGATGATTCTATACAATGATAAAAAAGAAATAACAAAAACACTGCGCTGCTATTGATATTTGATGCATGCAACTTTAATGATATTCTTGTTCTCTTATTTTCTAGTTCTAGAGTCTTCTACATGGAGCACATTGGGTGAGAGAGTTTCTAAGGTGAGATATTTTCTTTCTGCTATATACAAAATGTAAAGGAATAGATTGTTCGCTAACACTGTGTACAGCTGCCACCTAGCTGTCTGTGGTAGTACTGCAGGTAATCATGTACATATAATCTTCACCCTTGGCCTTCCACCTACTAGCTATAGTATTCCAGATAATGCACACGGGTGGTAAGACATTTTCTTTTCAGCATAAAGGAATAGATTGTTGTCTAACACTCACGGTGGTCACGTTGCTAGGGTATTATCCGCGTTGCCAGGCCAGAGTGCTCCGCCCACAAGCCGGCCCGCGCGAGCCGTGGCGGTGTGAAAAAAACAACACAAATTTCATCCAACATAACGCACGATATGATTATCACATCAGGAAAAAAATATATGCTCACGAAAATTACATTAGTTCGCCTTAAAAATATCTCAATTATTTGGGATGACCATGTGCAAAACGCTTCAAATCGCCCGCTGTTCCATGTGCGTATTGGAGGTCGTTTTAGGTCACTGAACTTTGAACTTTGAATTTAATGCTCTATTTTACGCACCAAGCAAAGCTTTGACCTATGCTTTAGACTTTAGGACCTCTAAGAATATTCCACCTTATGCAGTTTTAAGTGTCTACGACATTTTAGCTAATTTTGTCACATTTTCACTACGTTTTGTCCCATAGTTCCACAGCGATGGAAGAGAATCGATTGATTTTTCTCCAAGATGGCGGCGATAGTTTTTTCTTCACGATGAAGTTTTTTTGGTCAGCTTAAGTGTAAACTATCGGTAGATATGGCTCAAAATACGAATTGTACGTTTTGTTCAGATTTTCACGTGGAAGAATGTCTATGCTCTAGACTTATAATTAGGTTGTCGGCGAACATCAGAGCGGTTTGTTCTTGCCTCCGTACGTTCTTACAACAACAACTTACCTGGGACGGCAGGGATATGGAAATGAACTGGCGTGGCCCCATTGTTGTCGTCCCGGGCGCGAAATTTGAGAGAGAATCGGCTGTAGCAAATTATTTGTACAGTTTGTTGTGTCTGCAAGATTTAAGCTACCAATAATTCTACAAGATCTTTAGTGCACTTTCGCAGCTGCACTTTCTCCCATAGTTAAGATTATTTTAGAAATTTTGAACGAGGTCCCAAATAGTAAAATGGCGTCTTTTGTAAACAAAAGAGAAAACCGGTTTCATCCGGTTCCGCTGTCAGGTAACAACACTACATATCTGACCAAGGACTTGATCTGACCCCCTACTTCACAAAAGTTTGATCTACTACTGTGCTTCTTTGATAGTTTCTTTGTAGTATTGAACCGTTTTCATTTTTCTACCAAGGGCGTCAAAAGTTGAGTTTTTTCCTCTAGCGTATGCAAGCCGATAGCACATCAAACGCTTGGGTGTGTAATGTTACGAAGCCTACTGAATTGCGAACTGCAGATTCTGTTACAAAATTCACGGCAATATGAAATTGTTTCTACAAATAGCGGAGAACGAAGTTTTTTTTCTTCATTTTTTAGTTATTTTGTAGGACAGGACTAGACACGCCGGTTCGTGAATCTTTATTTGAAGACGCACTTTGTCGAGAAGTCAATGTGCATTACGTTCTCCCGTGTGCGGTAAGCTTCCGTGCAAATGTTCAAAATATAGATTTCACTTCACCAAGAAACTAAACCGGTGTTCTGTCGTTCAATTGTGTGTGTGTGTGTGTGTGTGTGTGTGTGTGCGTGTGGAGTGAGAGAGAGAGAGAGAATATTAGACTTCCGTAGGAAAGGCCGGCTTGTGTTTATATTACGGGCGGGAGGGCGGGCTCTACGCCGCCCCCGCTGAATCTTGCAGATGCGCCCGGCAATGGCGGTCACGGTAAGTTGGGTGAATTTTCATGGTATTGCGGTTGCTATGCTTTCGTCCGTGTTACCATGCGTTTTATTACTACTTCAAATCCATTCTATAGTATAAGGTATAATCTAAACAAAGAAAATTGCGGGGCAAAGGACGCCAGTTTAAAGTTTACCATGTAATGCCCAGCGTACTACCGATATCGATACATTCGCCACGTCAAGCGCTGGTATGGACCTAGTTCATTTACAGAATGACGAGAATATAAGGAGTTTGTTATTTGAGAGAACACGTTTATCAAAACACGTAGGTTGCAATTGCGTGTGTGTGTGTGTGTAAAAAAAGGCAAGGATAATTGTCCGGGTTGTGTCTGTAAACGATGGCCACTGCTCCGTCCCAAGCGTGACCCGGGAGTGACGGTAACTCCTTCGATCTTTGCTCACCTAAGGTTTAGTTTTAGCATGTTGGGTGAATATGATATATAGACAAATATATAGTTCAGAAAGAATTAAAACGGTGGTTTCAATGCCGAGCTCCAGCGTGAGAATGACCGACAGAAAAGGTCAGGTATTGTTAACTTGGTACGTGGAGAACAATGGGGGCGGAGAAAAGACGCGCATATCAAAGGAGCAAGTTCGCGTCAAAAAATAGCTCCACTTGGAGCGACCAAAACAAACGTAATCCCCGCCTACAATGGCGTAAACCAATCAGCTATTGTTGCCAGTAGTGAAATGGATGATTGACATTGATTTCCTCATCCATATGCATGATTTGCGAGTGAGGATTTTTGATAGCCTTTTTGACCACCGTGACTGTGTGCTACTGCCACCTAGCTGTCTGTTGTAGTAATGCAGGTCATGTAATCTTCACCCTTCCACCTACCACAGATAGTGCACACGAGTGGAGACCCAATAGCAGAAGAACACAAGGCATTCTGTTCGTGGGTGGTGAAGCTGTGTCAGGCTGGGTCGGCTGAAGAGGAGCTACGACATCTCAATGTCAGCTTCCAGAGAGTAAGTTCTGTAAATAAAGGAACTGGATTTATCAGCATTTTGATTTCTACTTAGATAAAGTTGTGGTGTGTTTACATGTACTGTTGGTTTTGAAGTGTGATCAAACATTTTGCATGCAATCTTATATCAAGTGTGTAATGACATTGAAAGAAGTTATGATTGTATAATTATGAACAGTGTATGGCATATAGATGTAGCTACAGTCACTGTTTTATACATTGCACTGACACAAACATAGCCATGTACGTACTCAATGCAGCTTCCATTGTAAGCTAATGTATATATTGTAGGCTGTGTACAGATACCACCCAGCAATCTATACTGGAAGTGCACATATTCATTGTTCTACAACGTACATGGTCAACTATGCTTTTGTGTGTCCTGCTCCACAGTACAGACCTGTCCCTGTCTATGCACCAGACCAGGCTAGCCTGCCACCTAGCAGTCTATTGTAGAAGTGCAGGGCAGTTATTCATTGTTCTAGATGGTCTAACATAAAGAAATGTTTTTGTCTGTCCTGTTCCAGAGCACAGACCTGTCCCTGTCCATGCATGAGGCCAGACTGAACAGTAGTTCCAGCTCTGACGATGAGTTTGTCATCATACATGACATGGACGTGGACCCTAACGAGAACTGTGTGCGCAGACTCAAGACGGAGATACACAAACATTTCAGGAAGGTCTGGACATTTGTTACTTGAACACAGCTAGTGTACACTACACATCTATTTTGTGATCATATCAGGGATAAACAAGTCCACTAGCCCTATAGTCCCGGGCAAGTGAAAATGCCAATCGGGCAAGTGCATGACCTACCCCACTTGCCCGATCGGACAAGTTAGCTTTTCTCCATTGAGTGAGATTTTGATGTACTTGGTACTTTTCAAAGTCATGACATCAAGCATTGATTAACACGGAAAATAGAGCCAATAACAAAAATTCCATTGAAGGCCATGAATATACATAGAAAAATGTCATTTAGATTTCGGGCAAGTGAAAAGTTGGTTCGGGCAAGTAAATTTTTTAAGTACTTGCCCGATAGGACAAGTCAATTTTAGAAAACTTGTCCAACCCTGCATATGCATAAAGTACTGTGAAAATTTACGTATAGTAAAGTCTAGAAATTTCTTCCTTAAACACAGTCAGTGTACACAATGTGTATAATGTTTTTATTTTATGATCGTATTCATGTTGCAAGTACGCAGTGAAACTAAAATGCTTAAATGTAGTATACATGTATGGCAGCTCAACTTCACATTGATTCAGAAGTTTGTTTTAACTACCTTTGCCAGTACTTTTCAATCCTTATAAATCATACTGCATTTATCATATACATGCAGTAAGAAGTTCTCAAATTACATGTAGCTACATTGTATAGTAGATCTACATGTATGTATTTTTATGATGTATTTCATAGACTTTACATTACTTGCAATAACACAAATACCAGTGGAGCCCCAGGCAACGAGTACTCAGATGTTGTGAATGACACAATCATTGCAAAATTTTGTCAGTTGTAATATTCATTTCTCTGTTTATTTCTTACAGATTACCAAGCGTATTGCAGAGCGAGAGTTGAAGCCCAACGATGTACACTTTGTGAGGAAAGTCTGGCTGTACTATGAGATGTGCTTTTTCTCAGAGACTATGGAGGCCATTACTGCACTGTATGAGGTACATGTAGGGCCTTTTTTTTCCTTGTAGAAATCCATTATTCTTCTCAAGAAAGAATAACACCTTTTATGTTGATATACATGTAGGTTAGACATCCAGGTAATAAGATTAACTGTACACGAAAAAGTAATTACTCAAGCAACTGGATTGATGGTTTTGGAAACCAAACCATTTCCAAAAATCCAGTTGCTTGTCAATGAGTAACTACTCTTTGGAATAACACCTTTTATTTCTGCACACTTACATGTAAAATGATGCATTGTAACATTACATGACATATTCATCCCATATTTAATAACTTTGTATTGTGATTTAAGTGTTTGAGTAGTGCCACACCTCAAGCATGTTAAAGAACCCACAGCACTTATCGAAAAGAGTAGGGATCCTTTCAGGTGTGAGTGGTTCAAAACCTACAGTCCTTTGGCCACACATATGGCAATTATTGTCGTATAGAAGTCACCTGAGTGGCGCCGAATGGCAGCTCGCTCCACTGACCAGACCCTTGTGATTTAGCCCCGAGTTTTAAGTCAGCTCATCCAATAATAACTGCATAAAGAGCTTGAGGTGGTCACTAGTACAGGTTTGACTGTTACAGTCACTGTCAGTAGTAATATTTTCCATTTCTCTATTCCTCCCAGCTTGCCTATGGAGAAGAAGTCCAACAGCTGTGCACGGCGCTGGAGAGGCTCCGAGTCTCGGACATGGAGATTCGCGACAGCTGGATTCTCTCGCTCTTCCCAGAGATCGTTAACACGGAGGAGGGCAGCGAGACTGAGAGCGCCGGCGACCTGACCACGCCCACCAGCGGGAACAGTAGCGGTGACGACAACGATAAACAGTCGGACGGCGACAGTCTTTCAGAAACCGCACATCTGCAAAAAGATGCATCACTGAATAACAAGGATGCAACTGTATCTACAGCATCAAACAACAAAAAATTTGAAATTAGAAACTCAGAAAACAACCAAGATATCCCCCAAGAGGAAGAATCTCAAGAGACAACAAATGATGATGCCTTGTCTTTAAGAGATGAAGATGAGATCGTCTTGAGTCCTCGCATCTCCCAACAGCTTCAGAGGCCGCCTTCTTACGAGTATAGACTCAACTATGTCAGTCTGGATCCAACTATCAATAATGAAGACATAGAGGAAGCTGTAGAAGTGACGCAAAACTCTATGGAGACAATTGCAACAACTGAAGAAGAGGAAGATACAAGTTATAGGGATAGAAATGTATCGCTTGCTTCCATCAATGAAATTGATGTGGAGATAGGAAAGGATGAAGCTGTTGTCATGGCAGTAGCCAATGAGGATGAAGATACCAAGAGTCATGACTGTAGAACTCCTATGGCAGAGAGTGCCTGTGAGTCTGACTTGGAAGCTGTTCGAGTCAGGTTGAATTTCAAAAATTTGGGAAACCAAAGTCATGATTTGAGTTCAGACTCTGGTCTTGGGGCCTCTTCTGTGTTTGGTAACAACAATAGTGATTACAGAAATAACGGACAGGAAAGTGCCTTACCGTTAGTTGTTGACCAACAAGAAGATGCTACAACTCCAAAGGAACGTTTCAGAGAACGAACCACAGCACTGGACAGAAAGGATGTTGTGCCACCCAAAAGGAGTAGAACAGCTCTCCCCACTAACCTAAAAATGGTCCCGCGAAAAGACAGCGAGGAAGCGTTAAACCTCCTTCAGATGGTACAAGCGAGGAAGGAAAGGAACGCGAGGTGTCGGAGGTCGACGCACTTCTACACAGCAATCGACACGTTCAGCGAGGTGCTTCGGGAAGCCACGCCCCTGCGGAAGCTCCAAGCTCTGTCCAAGAGTCTGAGGGACATTAATGAGAGGGTGGGGCAGCTCAGGACAGTACAGGGAGAAGGTAGAAAGTTTGGGCTTGCTTATCGTAAAATGTTGTCAAGGTTAATTTTTGTAACTACAACATGTAGTAGTTTACAACTTAGTAACACTATAAAACCCAATCATGTTGCCATTAAGTATATGCCAAATAACAAGTTACTCATGCATCTGGATATGATTGAAAATCATATATAACTGGAAAATTTCCAAAATCATAAGTTGCATGATTTTCTGTTATTTAGCACATATTGCAATGGATGGAAGAATAGATGGATGGATGGATAGATGGATGGATGGATGAAAGGATTGAAAGAAAGGAAGGATAGAAGGATAGATTAATGGACCTCATGGATTGAAAGAATAGAAGGATTGAAAGAATGGAAAGATAGATTAATAGATGGAAGGATTGATGGATGGATGGGAGAATGGATGGAAGGATTGAAAGAATGGATGGATGGAAGGATTGAAAGAATGGATGGATGGAAGGATTGAAAGAATGGGTGGATGGAAGGATTGAAAGAATGGATGGATGGAAGGATTGATTAATGGAAGGATTGATAGAAGAGTGGATTAATGGGTGGATGGATAGATGGAAAGGATGAGGATAGGTAAGAAGTCAATACTAGTTATATTTATTGGTATTACTGTTTTTAACCAAATGTTGACATTGCCATTTTGTTGTTAACCCTTCCAGACAGCCATCCTCTGGGCTGTGATGACCTGGTGACCATCCTGATGCTGGTCCTGCTGGAGTCCCACATCCCCACGGTCCTGTCCCTCTACACACAGCTCAGGCTGCTCGAGGACCTCATGGCGCCCTTCCTGGAGACGGGTTGCCATGGTTACGCACTGGTGCAGTTCCAGATGGCCCTGCAGTACCTCCAGTCAAAAGTCTGAGGGCGCTGTTGTACTGTCCCTCTACACACAGCTCAGGCTGCTGGAGGCATGGCACCCTTCCTGGAGACAGGCTGCCATAGCCCTGCAGTACCTCAATCAAAAGTATGAGGGCGCTGCTGTACTGTGTACATCAAGTCTGGGACAGACTATGAAGAATTGGGAGAGGTTAACTGTTGTGAATATTATGTTCCGAACTTGGTTGTTTGGTTGGTTTGTAAGTTTGTTTTTTAATACATCCTGGGAGCACTCCACAACTATGAAATGTTGCGGTATGCTGAAGACCAATATTTTTCTGATGTTCATAATGAAGGTGTTTTAGATACATTTTCAGGTGTGCCTGTTTTACAGAGGGACCATTGAAGACTGCTCTTAAAAATCCCCACACAACTTTTTTGCTTTAGTAAGTAGCAGTGAGTCAAATACAAATTGTCATAAGATTACCAGTGAGGTTATGCCAGAACCAACCATCAATAAGCTAAGGGTATGCATTAGTTTCCCCACCACATAGCAGCTAAATTTGATACGACACACTCAAGACTTTTTTTGTTTGTTTGCATTGCATACCTTGGGTAAACCATCTCATGGCATAACATACCAGGTTGTACTGAACAGTACAAGCCATATGTTTGACCCATTTTAAGGTATATACAATGCTGTAATGTACAATGTACTTGGACTTAAGCATCTGATCCACCCACACCAGAAAGGACCCCTGCTCTTGAGGTGTGTTACTCAAACACGGAGCCGCTATTTAATGTCCTATTTGAGAGTCCCAGTCCCAAACTAAAGTTAGGCACTCAGTATTGAATGAGAAAATGGGTGTTAAGTGTCTTCAATGACACAACATGTCTTTTAGGTATTCAAACCCAGACACTTCATATTCTAAGCCAATAACCCTGACCACTAGATTACACGTGCCTTGCCATCTGTCTCATTATTCATGCATGTTTGCAGAGTTCAATAACCTTACAAACTTTGACCCTGTTTGGGAGAAGACTTTCTGCAGAAGACCCACTAAGCAAAGATCACTACAATTACGTTTCATGCTTAGGTCACTACCCTATAGGGTGGTGAACTTGTTTGGGTGAGGATTTGGCATTGAAGACCTACTAAGCAAAGAACGTACCACAATTGCCTTTTATGTAGAACTCATTTACCAGACGCCACTAATGTATGTTTGTCCGTGTGCTCTCTTTAAGATAGAGAAAGATGTCTTTGTTGCAATGTTGTGTGTTAGGTCAGTGGTAGCACTAAATAGTGGTGTGAAAAGGTGTTTTGCTGGTGGCTTAGAAGTTTCTATTGATAATTATAATGCTTGGTGTGTGTAATGCTGCTTGTACTACAATGTACTAAGTTGTAGTAATAGTTGTGGGGGTTTGTTTTAACAAATTGGTAAAAGAAGAAGTTAAGACATGTTAGGTTTTCTTTTACATGCCGAGATTTTTTTGTTTGTGGCTTTAATTTTCCTGAAGCTCCCTCATACATGTATATGAGGCTGGTGGCTTTTAAACCTTTTATTTAATCGTGCATAGCTGTTTAACCACCTCAACACACCAGCTTTGGTTTGAGTACAAGCTGCATAAGACCTTACTGAGAAGGTGTCTCCTACTCTAATAACAATAAGTGTGATTTTTTTTTTCAATGCCTTTTTAGGCCACACCAATTTAATTTCTTGGTTCACGGATTCGCTCGCACCTATTTTTTTGAGAAAAAAAATGAAAATAAAAATTACCACTCAGCAAATTTTCACCATTAATGAAACCATTCACCAACTTTCTGGTGTATAGCAAATTGGCCTTTATATTATAAGCTCCTTAAAATTTGGGTATTATTATTGCAGTTATACCGGTATCTTTCATTCATGAAGAATGGGACAAACATAAAAACTGACACTATTTTTGCAATTTTCAACAAACAGATGCTGTTACTGTACAGTAATAGTGGTTTTGTACTTTTTTTCAAGCTGAAAACTTTTTATTCTTTATGTTTTGGATTAGCCCTTACCTTTACCCCAACCATTTTACAATTTTTATTTTTATTTCGCCCTTTCACTCCATATTTTTTATGAAAAAATTCGTGAACCAAGAAATTAAATTGGTGTGGCCTTAGCATGCTTGAGGTGTGGCTGTCCTATAACAGACATCCAGCCCAGCATACCCTCTAAGCAATTCTTACATACATGCATCAATGACAATCCTTACTATAGGGTACTACATACGGTAACAGGTTGAACCCCGGGCCTTTATGTATCCAGTTCGGGCAAACTGACATAGTGATTCAGGAACAAAATTGTACTGACCTCCGAAAAAAAAAAAATTTTTACAATAAAAACTTGGTAAAATAAAGAAATCGTGCCTTTTCAAATCCATAAGCCGGTGTAGGAAAAAGTATGTAACTGCAGCACAAAGTTTATGTTTATAGTTTATAATAATTATTTTCAGATACATTTGAGTGCTGCATACATGTATACACAGGGAAAACTCTGCAGTCATGCCTTAATATTTACAAAATGTAAAGCCACAAACATTTGGAATATACATGTAGTACATCGTAGAACACAAAGATTTTGATGACACATTGAGAAAATGTGTGAAAATTTACATGTAGATGGTAGGAAAAACTCGCTTTAGACACATTCATTAAATCATGTAATATATAATATATCATAAATAATAAGTGCATGAAGAAGGTGCTAACAATAGATCTGGGTGAAAATGACACTATACGATGTATTTTTCTGTGCAATGGAAAAGTAATACTGTTTCATGAAGTTGAATATAGTACTTAGTACTATGTTGATGTACAGTCTTCATGAGGTTGCACATTGTCAAGTAGTTTTTTTTCGGTTCTTTTAGCATACATGAAATAAGTTTTTGCTTTATGGCTTTTTAGGGGAGTGCAATTGAGCATTTAAATGTTCGTTATTTGTATATATTTTGACCAAGTTGTTTCATAGGAAAGTTATGGATAAAGCCCTAGTTTGCATAATGCCTGCTTTAATATTTTCCATACTCACGATTGCTAATTTGTTTAAAAACAAAGGGGTACAATACCTTAAAATGTGCAACAACACAATAGGAAATACAACTACAGTTAATGTAGTTGTGCTGTGGATTTGTCTGTGAAAGAATTTTTAAATGGCATGAGACATAAGTTGTACATTTCGTGTTAAATATTTGCATTGCATTTTATTAAATGCTGGTCAAGCTTAGTCTATTCTATGCTTAAGTTTTATTTTTTGTTCCTGTACATGTTTGTGCATTTGTGCCTGTTAAATAAATCTGTGAAATGTTTTAACCATGTTTGACGTATTGAAAAAAAGGAGGCAGTATTTGCAAGTAATTACATGTAGGAATGACCTTATTTTGAACCATGTTCAGATGAAGAGATACAAAAAGAGGAAGTTCTGCTGCAGTATCTTAGCAAGCTGCTAGGGGGACAAAAATCTAACAGGTCTTACCAATACCTACCTACATAATTATCAAATATAACAATCCATCCAAACATTCTTCAGTTATCATGTTCACACACACACACAGAAACAAGCAAACAGGCACACACACACATAAACAAGCACACACAAATACACATACACATGCACACACGATCGGAGTTGCCAAAAATTAACTTCAATTTTTAGGTAATTAACAACGACTCTGGTAGCAATTTGTCCAAAAGACCGGTCTAAACACTGGCATATCCTGGATCCAATTCAAACTATACGTTTTAGTGCTTAGGCCACAGACTTAACAAAATCAACAGTTACATACGTGTGCTGTGATTGCGTAGTATCTGCACCAACTGAAACGTTCCAAAACAAGGCGTGGCTCTCTCAAACGCGGGACCTCCTATTTACTAACGCCCCGTCCAAAATGACGACAACCAAGTACCTAGTATTTCCTGCCATTGAAGAACGGTTCTACAAGTTAAACCATTCAGATCAATGTATACTGTAGCTTCCAATCTGTTACTTAAAATATGTACACATGTAGTTACCTGTACATTTGTAAGAGGAGCGCCGGTGTAATTTTTCCGACTACTACTATATCTACGCCACTCAACCTCTGCTTGGAGAGTAACTTGTACCAAGGAGGTTATACCACATATGTGATATAACCTCCTTGCTTGTACATAGACTAAGACTTAGACCTCTTACCCTTAAGTTACAAACCTATACATCAAGTTTAACTTACGTTTTACTCAAGAAGGTTTGTCTTTAGGATTAGCCTTGTTGTTTCGTTTGAAGTATACGTTCAACAGTTGAGTTAATTATGTGTATTCAATGAGAAGTGTAAATGTATGTATGTGTTGGGACCCAATATCAGCTGAGCTGCCTGGGTTTAGGTACCATGTATTGCATTGTCTGCAATTTCAATAAATCTAGAGCGTACAAATCGTCCAGTAGCCCTAACGGTGTGACATGAAACGGGATTGCTATTGAGCTATGGCATGTGGTCTCTATACTAATCTATACTAGACTCCATTGGTTGGAGGAAAATAGTTTAGATTGGCCAAATAGACGGAATACCAGTAATATACGCCAGAAGCCGGTCATACAAGGTATATATATACAGAGTAGTACATCACGTAGACTGGAAACTGTACTCCTCTGAACGGCTAACTCGATCCTCTAGAGTATCATCTATTTTGCCAGTTTCAACTATTTTTCCATGGACCATTACTTATGAAGTCTGCTAGAGACTACATCTACACGTGCACAAGTTTTCTTGGCATGATTTTTTTGTGATGACTGTGTGCCTTTTCTGAGTTGTATTTCTTAAGCATATTCTGAGTTCCGACTTTCTGATCGACCACTATCAGAAAACCGGTAACCAATCAAAATACCCAGAAGTTCGGCTGCAGTTCTATAGAAGACCGCCAGGAGGCCCATGATCTAATAGTCTCTTCCTTTTGCTAACACCTACTGACATACAATTACCAAATATCATCCACGAGTTATGCTGTTCACAGACACACAGACAGACACACACATGTACAGACATACACTTGAAAATGTGACCCGAAAGCGAAGGTAAAATGTTAAGTCATGTAGTGCTACAAGCCTATTCTCCAAGCAGATCCTGCGGTGCCATAAGATAGTATCAAAGCTGGCCAGGGAGTATAGCCGGCTAAGGGAGTCAAACGGACAATTACGCACCGTGGATCTGGTTTGAGATATTGCTACAAACCACTCTGTGGTCGCCTTTTTCTAATTGTTTTGAAAATCCCCTTACAAGATGTCAAACAATGTTTTTCCTTCCGCCGGCCGGGCGCGACCTGTTTTCAACAAGCTGTGTGCAAACCTGACCAAACAATGCAAACAATGTCCCACCGGTCGCCTTACATACAACAGTGCCTTGTGCGTTACCCCACACAACCACACGGTACCGCTGTCACCCCCCAAATCCCCGCGTCTCGCCGTGAATACGAAAATTCCCAGCAGCAAACACTTTCTGACAGTCGACAACTACACACGTTACCGTACAACGTCAGAGGGAGTATGAATCGGCCGGAGTTGAATCCCGCGCTACGTTTCTCCCTGAGCGACATACGGACGGACCTGAAAATGGACAGACTCGTGAAGTTTCTAACCGTTTGGTTGGTTTTTGGCGTAACTGCTGTTACCCTACTTCTTCAAGTCACAGGTAAGCCGTCTTAAGATTCTATCTGTAACGTTTAAGACTTTCTCTTACAACGTGTCCGTAAGGCATACATACAAACGTTTAGACGTTAGTATAGAAAATACGTTACATTTTGGCGCGTACTAACTAAGACATTGTAAACATTAACTGATTCTGATATGTTATTATTACCTTACCCTACTTGTGCATGCTAATGGCATTTTAAATTAAATGGCGCAATAAAATGCTCGATGATTGAAGCTCTCGAATATGAAGAGCTTTTAAGGTGCCACTCAAGATCAGGAGATAAGACGGCTAGCTTGAAATTAAGGGTCGACTAGAACTTGGCAAAGGCCTTTACGCGACCCACATGGCGTTAGCACACTTATATACACAAAGTCCAGATGGTTTTAGTTTTGATGTCTGTCTGTGTATAAATGTGAGTGTTGATCTTGTAGAGTTTAAAACAAGGTATGCATGAAGCTGTGCATATATATTATCAAAGGTAGTGTTTACAGTAATGTGGTAGAAAATGGTCAATCTTTGACAGGTCTTGTTGGAACATGCTTACGAGTGATTTAGATATGTCTAAAGAGAACAGTCCCCCTTTGAACAAACGTGTACAGAATGTTTCACACCCAAATACCTTACCGACATATACAGTTTTAAACAAGTGCTTCTTTCAAGCCTCGTGCTTATACTGTAGAAACTTTCGCTGTGAGCTCTGAAAATAGATTGGTAGTTTGGAGCGTTTATGTTGTAACGTCTACCATTAGATAATTGAACGTTGGCGGATCAGATTTTTATCATTATTTAATGTGACCACTACACTAGTGGGGGTGAAAATTCAGTATTGGGAAGGGATGTCACTGTAGCTCAATTGGTAGCGGTTTCATAGTTGAGCTCTTGGTCGGTAACTCAAGTAGCTAGGCCTGGGTTCGAGTACTGGTAAGGGCATCCTGGTTGAGGCTGCAATGTCTTTCGGTTGGGACGTAAATTGGGGTTCATTTGTTTTAAAACTTGAAAACTGCCTCACTATACATGGGTACCTACTAGTGGTAATAATACAACAATAAGAACAAGTATGACATGTGCGCCTGAATTCTTTGGCAAGTCATGCTATACTAATAAACAGGTACGTTGCAGTATTTACAACAAAGTGTTTCTCTATATCAATGTGAAAGTATATCATTTTTTAGTTCACGTTCAATATCAGATTCAATGCTTGCCACTGATATGCTCATTACACCTACATGAGTATTCACTTGTGTTGAAAACTAGTGGATGCACAATATATGACGTGTGCGCTCCATTTTTTCTGTAATCTCTCGAAGGCCAGTTTCCGTATACCTGGCGCTGTAACCATAGTAACAACATGCATTTATCATCATCAATAACGTGGGGTTGTCCTTCTTATCATTATTAGTCTAAAAAAGCGCGTTGTTTCAACCAAAGGGCGGTAACAATTGTAATATTACCAGATAGGGGCACTCGTTGACTAAGGATTAGATAGCGTACTACGGACTTTATTCACTGCCCTTTTTCCCGAATAGGTGATCATTCTAAGCCTATCGTTTTATTAATGGTACCCTTAATTGAAATAGTGTCAACTTGAAATCGCTTGCTTGTAGTCGTAATCTTTGCAAATGTCACGAGATGAAAAAAGACACAGAGGTTTTTTTTTTCAGTGCGGTCAATGCTTCCATGGCACTTGTACGTGCTGTGTTATTCAACTTTTGGTCCAATTTTAGGAACACACCGTGTGAGATTCTTTGTGTAATCGCTGGCACGCAAATAGCTCGACCTGAATGCCTTTTTTTCACGAGATTAAAAATCACAGAGGTCTCTCTTTTTTCAGAGCGGTCAAGGCTTCCGTGGCTCTTGTACGTGCTGCTTTCTACCACTTTTGGTCCAATTTTAGTAACACACCGTGTGAGTTTCTTTGTGTAATCGCTGGCACGCAAATAGCTCGACCTGAATGCCTTTTTTTCACGCTACCAAAACCGCGTGTACCAAGCATAGGCTCTTGAAATAGTGGCTCTTTCAACAGTGACGACGCCCCCTTTTTAAGGATCTTTTAAGGGTAGTGACTCGATCAAGACCTGTGTTAGAAAAACAACAAGCGTGCGAGTTTCGACATCCATTGCATAACCGACGTAACTTCAAAGGAATCCAGCGACAAGCGATTTTATGGTCTAGCACTCTAAGCTTCTTGTCCAGAATTCTGAACACCGAGAGTATATTGTTTAAAAGGGGCGATGTTTTTCTTGGCACCAGTCAGTTATACCTCACAGGCTCTTTATCAAATGTTTGGACTAGTACAAAAATTGGCGTCAGTACAAGAAAACAACCTTCCTTATCGGGGCACTGACTGCTGTTACATGTTATCGGAGAGTAAAGATAACGTGTTTTGGATACTATGAGTAAATAATGTCTTGTTGCTTGGTAGTTATCATTAGTTATTCTGCTGTGTAGATATACGACGCCAAGTTTTGGATAATAGGTTGTCGGGGCAGCAAAGATTATCTCAAATTGAGCAACCAAAATCTATTTTCTTTGTACGAAACACGGTTTCACTGATCAGACGACGTTTCATCTCAACCAAGGCCCCCTACGCCACAATGCTGGGCTTTAAATGATCAGGTAGTCGGGATAGCATAGATTGTCTCAAAGTTGAGGAACCAAAATCTATTTTCTTGGTACGGACCTCTGTAACACTGATCAGACGACTTTTCCTCTCAACCAAGGCCCCCTACACCACGCCCCTTTAGGCATACACAAGAGCCCTCTACTCAAGACTTGTCACGCCAAGCTATAGGTGGGGTTAGCGACATAAAACCTCCTTAGCTGAAGAAAGATCTCAGGAAACGAACATTTCAACAGCGTTCTCACAACCGAGACCAAATGACCTAACCTTGTTAACAGGACTGTAGAGATAGTTCCGCTTGAGCGAAGCGTGGCAAAGAAACACAAAGTATACTAACGCTACTGCATCAAACCTAGTGTAAAACAGGAAAACGCAGTTCAATGCCGCCACATTTTAGTGGATTTGTAGTATTAGTAAATGTATGTAAGGGAGTGTCAAAACAGCTTAACATAATTGGCTTAAAGTTCCGCCGCTAGTTCCCACCCTTATTAAGAGGAAATGGGGCAGGTAAAAATCAGTTAGTGGACCTTTCTCTGTTAATGATACCTTCTTAAGGGGCCAATTTACAGTATTAGTAAATGTATGTAAGGCAACGTCCAAACAACGTAACATAATTGGTCTAAACTTCCGCCGCTGTTACGATAACAGAAGTAAGACGAAGTTAAAACAGGTAAAAACCAGTTAGTGGTGGACTCATTCTGGGTTGAAGCTATTTTCCCATGGATAATTAGACGTTAGAGGGGCCTGTGACACCTGTGAAATTTGGGTGTAGGGGACCGTAGCAGTCATGGTACATGGGGCAACCAAAGGGGTACACGAAGCCAACACAGGTCAGCGAAAGAACAACATAGACACAAGAGCTATCTAGATTTCTAGCAACCAAAACCCATGGCGATAGCATGTGCAGAGCACGCGAGATATCAACACTGGAAGTTCTTCTGTAGTGCTTAGGAAACCCGCTAGGAGGCCCAAATTTTAATCATTTCTTTGATAAGACATGATCTAACTGCGTACTAAATTTCATGACAATCAATGCACAGCTTCTTGAGTTATGCTGTTCATCCACATAATGACAAACATACAAACGCTAACAAAAACATAACCTCCCTAGCGGAGGTAACAAGCCTGTGGGAGTACAGTAGAAGCCGCTTATATTGATTGCACGGCCTATTTGCCAGTGAATTTCGTGCAATTATCCGGCTGGTACAATAATGCGAAATTATATAGCTGGACCACACCGGTTTGGCATTTTGGAATTCCGGATCCGTGCAGTTAACAGAAGTGTGCGTTAATCCGTTGTGCAATTAACTGGCTTCTACTGTAGTTGGGAAGGGGCCAAAGCTATTAAAACAAGGCTGGACTCCAGGATAAAGAAATAAAGCTCACTTAACAATAACATAAATACAGCTCTTCAATATCCTGTCAACGTCACTACATTAATATGAAAAATGTACACATTGTTTCAACATAGTAATGTTGAATTCTAGTTCCATACTTCGAAACATTTCAGGCATGTCATGTTGCTACACAGTAGTGTGGTGTGTTTTGACATTGTTACTCATTACCAAAGCATTTCTGACAAATCTCTACTCAGACGTTACGAACCCTTTGTGTAGGTTGTTTCAGCTGTGTTAGCGCCTATTTTTGATCACACAAACTTCATTCTTTTATGACGAGAGGGCTTCCTACAAGGGCACAACTGTGTCTACAAACCCGCCACACAGCATTCACAGGGGCTATGTACACAGCTCTAGTCACTACCTGTAGTAGGTAATGAATTGTGCTGTTTCTAGGAGCCGCCTCGACTTCTCAATAGAATGTTTAGGACGAGAGGTTGGCTCACCAATTAAGAAAGGTGAGGGAATGGTGCTTCAGGCAATTGTGAGGGATTTTTGTTGTTGTTACAGTTTGTAGCAACGAATCGTTAGATTCGCATCAAAGGGGTGCGAAATTGTGTTGTTAAGCACGTCTCCTGTTGTAGTAAATTGCACCTTTAAAGGTGGAATCTGGAAACTTTGTGACTTAAGGCAAAATTGCTGCGGTGTAATGATAGTACAACCACTTAATGTTTTAAGAGGTAGACGCGTTCCGCAACTGGGTTTGTGTAACCATTGTTTTCATAATTGGAATATTATTTGAAATGTAAAATTATGACTGAAAAGTTCTCAACATATCTATACCTTTTCCTTTTGATTTTCAAAGTTAAACTTTTTACGTTCTAGATAGTTGTTATTAGTGTTCTTGATATCAAAGTTCAGTATATTTGTCACTGAAATGAAACCATGCGAGTTAAAAATAATGTTGAATTTTGTGGCCATTGCTTTGTCTTTAATTGTAAGTTGTTTAGGCTCTCATTCCACTGGACACTGGGCATTCTGGAGTTATGCTGGTCAACGTAACACACACACACAAAAGATACCGAAAATATAGCATTACAGCGAAGGTAGAAAGACAACAAAACTAAAATCGTAAAACGATTCATTTTCATCTATGAACTTCGTTGATCGCTTTGCCTAATCGCTCAGTCACAGGGAAGACATAGAGGTGTTTTCAAAACTCTACTAGGTCTCCATACATGTTCGGGCATACAGGGCAATTAACCCTAAGATGTTGTGGTATTCTCAAGTGTCCTCGACCTTTGTAAAACGTCAGAGGTTTGGCGTGTCTTTTTGAGTGGACAGCATTTGATACGCACTCTAACAGAACCATGATGCAAATATTTTCGTGACCAGTCACAGAAGCCTTTTGTCCCTGCGATCTTGAAGAGAGAAAAATGGGCACGTGTACCTGAATAGTAATGAACTAGGATAGCAATAACAAGAGGATGTTGTCCGTTTTGTCTGTGGAATTGTGATACGGCAGTGAATCATTGATTGTTGAACTTTAATAAACTCGTGTTCATGATCTTGCATATGTTTTACAGGACCACCTGGTGTAAAGTGTTACGCCACCTACTGTCGTCCACAGAACTGCAGCCTCTACGCCCTTCACGCGGCCCAGTTCGCCGAAGCGTCCTGTCTTTCGAGCTCGGTTCAACCGCCGGTTTCCCGCCCGAACGGGCCGCTAAACCAGTATCTCATCCCGCTAGCGTTCTTCATTCAAGCCGTTCTCTGCTACATGCCGCATCTTATATGGGAAATATTCGCCGCGGAAAAGTTAAAGGCAGCCCTGCTTGGGAAGAGACGAAGCCGTCATTCGTCCAAAAAGGTGTACCTGAAGAAAGTTGAACCACGCCACCTAACGGATCTGAAACAAACTGCACACGGCAAGCGTCCGCCTACTCCCGAGCTGAAGTTCAAAGTCAAGGAGAGGAGCACCATCACGAGATACTACCGCCTCAGAGAAGTTGTCACGATGTTGTTGCTCATTTTCTTTCTGTTGTATTATTGCCTGTGTCCTGTACATCGTTTGGAAAACATCTATGATTCTTTCGTATGCATGGTGAACGATGTAGCTGTTACGTGTTCGCTTGGATCCGGTCAGACCCTTCGGATGGCTTGGATCACGAACATCACGATCCTGATCACGGGAACTCTCGTGCTTCTGTACCACGTGATCACCACGTTCCTGTGGCATGACGGGAAGGTTGGGTTAGAAAATGGCGGCGGCAGAAGTTCTAAACACCGCAGAGAAACGCTATACGCAGAGGAGCAGATAAATCAAGCATGGGACTCATGTGGCACGGAGTTGAACGGTTCTGCGAATGATACAAAACTGTTGGCCATGTTTTCTGAGTCCAATCCTGGTCTTTTCATGGGCTACGGGAGCGTCAAACTTGCAAAATCAACAGTCTGAAACTTTTGTGTCAAGGTTTTTTTATCTAGAATTTTGTAACGTTACACTTGACTTTATTCCTTCCATGACGGATACCAATGCTAACGTTCACTTCATTTGTATCTAGGTACTTAACTCGTGGTCACTATGAACCATCGATTTTAAAGAACTTCTGCATCAGAAAGTAAATGTGTAACGTTACATTGCGTGCCTGTGTGTCATTAACGCTGATAAGGGAAACTTCATTTGTAATCGAACTGGTATTGTGGAATCTATATAGTAGAGTGGACCAATTCCTCAGCTAACCGACATCTATCGCACCGCAGTCATCCCCCAGTAAGACATATGGAGCCTGCCAAAATATTATTTTATGGTATTGTGGAATATTTTCTCGTGCATTGTGAATATTACTTGAATTTCTTACTATTTGGATGAAATTGGTGTAACATACTTTATAATTTTGATAAAATGGACCAACTATGGTGGTAGAATTCGCCTCATCATGTCTTTTCAGTCTCACCGACACAGACAGTCTTTTATAGATGACACCTACCATTCTTTCTTGACATTTTATAATAGTCATAAACTTTAAATTGATAAGTAGCAACTAGGTATCGTGCGGGATAGACACCCGCTGATTTTTGGTACAGGAGTGCAGTGATAAATTTTCTTACTTGATTTTGAAGCGAAGTTAGATAAACTCAATTCATATCTGTCTATAACGTACTTTCTGCGATGGCCTAGCTGGCGACTTGTCAACAACGCCAAAAGCGTAATGCGTAAAGATATGGTAAAGGGAGTAGGCGATAGCGTATGATTTATCCCCACTGCACTAAAACCAATATTCAAGCGTATTTTATGTGTAAAGATGCGTTTTTGTCATGAAAGTTTTACTTTACCCATGCCTTTTTTTCCAAACTTTAAATCTCACCTACATCTCTTCTGCCTTGACCGTTTTTCAAGAGTTCAAGGGCGGAGTAGGTCAAGAGTCTTGATAAATGCTTTACAACTGAACACCTTCCGTACATCATAAGACACTGCTGATGTGTTTTTTATCCTCGTTAATGTTTACAAGTTTCTCTAATGCCCTATTCACACATCACTTACTTCGTCCTTTCCAAGAACAGATACCTTTATCAAGGATCTTGTCATGACATACATAATTTTCTCTGTATCTTATCCAATATTTGGCTTACTACTCCCATCCAAAAACTAAAAGCTTGTCGGTTTGTTAATGTTTACAAGTTTCTCTAATGCCCTATTCACATCGCTTACTTCCTCCTTTCCAAGAACAAATACTTTTATCAAGGATCTTGTCACGAAATACATAATTTTTTCTGTATCTTATCCAATGTTTGGCTTACTACTCCCATCCAAAAACTAAAAGCTTGTCGGTTTGTTAATGATTACAAGTTTCTCTAATGCACTATTCATCTCCTTCCTCCATTCCAGGAACATATACCTTTATCAAGAATCTAGATATGGCATACATACATTTCTGTATCTTATACAATGTTTGTCTTACTGCCATTCATAAGTTGAAAGTTTATGATAACGGTGATAGTGCTACAACACTGGAATATAGATTAAAATCTTTATTGGCACGACAAAAGTACAGCGACAGTCGTAAGGTCTATGACAACTACTTACATTACAACTATAAAGGCAACTATATATGGATTTCTACAGGCATGAGTAAATCAACATATTGGGTCTAGCATGTCATTTACACTAACGGTTCTACGGTATACGCATACAGATATATTTGCCTACTTGTACACAGTAAGGGAGACAATAAGCCCCCCCCCCCCCCCGAATGTACGAGTAATTGACTTTATCTATCGACCAGAGAGTAGGAAATTCTTTGGAGCAACGGGAAAGTAATGTGAACAGCTTTGTGCGTTTATCATTTGCAAGTATGAAAGGTGAAAGTAGTTTCAATAGCCTTTTTATAGGATGTTATCTACTGTGTCTTGGGTACGGTATTACATGGCAGGGCCCGTCCCTCTCCACCCACTTCATTCTGAAGGCACAATATGATAGTGATAATAATGCTACAACACTGGAATATATTAGCAGGTATGGAAGGTGAAGGTAGTTTCCATAGCCTTTTTATATGATGTAAGGACAGCATACTTTTATCTACTATTACTAGTGTCTAGGGTACGATATTGCATGGCAGGGCCCGTCCCTCTCCACCTACTTCACTCTGTAGGCACAGTATGATAGCGGTGATAATGCTACAACACTGGAACGTATTAGCAGGTATGGAAGGTGAAGGTAGTTCCATAGCCTGTTCATAGGCCGTAAGAGTAGTGCATTATTATAGGGCCTTCACACTGAAATCGAATTAGCAGGAATCAAGCAGAACCAGCCGGAATGAAGTATTTGCAAAATTCGTGCCACATTCGGGGCCAGTCGGGTGGGAATTCAAAATGGACCTTATTTTATTTATATCCCCTTCACACGAGAAAGAATGAGCTAACATGCCGTCAGAGTGAAAATGATTTTCTATTCCTGGGAGTTCGTGTGTATTCTAGAGATTGTAACTGTATTCCAGATATTTTTTGAACACATGCCGTTTCGGTTCTCCATCGAATGAGATAAGAATGTTTCGAATAATGTTGGAATGCCGTAGAATTCGGTCATACTGCAGTTCGAATAGTTGATATACACTTGTAGAATCCACTTTGAATGTCGTTCGATATTTTTCCACTTCGAATGCACCTCGACAGTGTTTAACATGTCAAAAACTTTCGGGCAACCCAAAAGAACGGACACAAGTGCAAATAGCTGGAATGCAGTGAGAATTTCTGGAATACCCTACGAATTGCCAGGAATTGCCAGGAATAGAAAATAATTTTCATTTTGACGACATTCCGGCTCATTCTTACTCTCGTGTGAAGGGGGCATTAGCCACTGAAATTGAATACATGTACAAATAGGCATTCCACGTCGTACACACAAAACCTCATTACTTTTCTCCTAGAGCTCAATTATATGACCTGACTACCCTCTTTCTTGACCCCGTTAACCTATGGATGATTGTGTAATAAGTATGCTATCCGGGTGGATTTTGTTGATTAACTAGCTCAGTGGGGACACGGCTTTACGCCCTGACGTTGGGTCTATGGGTCTTTTTGGCCTATGCGTCGACGTCTGTGTGCGTAAGAAATGACGCAATTCCTTTGCGCACGTAACCGTTGATAATCTTTTACATGAATATTGTTGGAGTATGGACGTGGGAAAGTCTTGTACCATTTTCATGATGATGATAATTTTAGCCAGCTTTTACCACAATCTCCAATAAAAGCGACTTTTCTACTCTCATCATTAAACCTGCTTGTCCTAAAAACAAGGACTATTCATTCACTGTCCCCAACCCCTCTTTAATATGATATGATATAGAAACATTAGATAAATCTTAAGTCATGTTTTCCCTTAACCTTTTCACGTTGTGGTATCTGTGTGTTCGCAGCATGAGTTTCCTAATAAACATCACTAACAAGACAACTCCTTGTGTTAAAATTTCCCCTGTTATATTTATAACTATGATACTCGTACGTACAAGTTTTATTCCGTATTGCATCTGTAGTATTCGTAGATTTAAATTATTTAGAAAAGTCGAACACTATAAACGTAAGGAATATAAGGTTCAAATAGTTATATTCCCTGTCTTACGAAATTCATAGACCCGGTACACAGTACGTGGATTTGTCTAATGAAAGTGCAATTTGACGCCACAGCTGGTCTTAATAGTTGGAAGAGAATTTAGCTAGTGAAAGTGATGAAAGTGATCATAATCTTGAACCAGTTCAGCTCCCTGAAGAGCAAATCTTCCACTGGTCGTGACAGAGAGGTGCAGAATTTACAGGTTCATTGTACCGGGGAAATTCATCGGGGCCTATTTATCTATTCGAGATGATTCAAACTCACAGAGTCTTGGTCCAGAGGCAGTTTCAAATTGTAGTATTTTCAAAATATAGCAGTTTGAAACCGCCATCTTTCGACTTGATATCCCTAATTTTAAGAAGAAAGGATAAAGGTTACCCTGCGGATAAAGGTGAACTAGCGTTACAAGTAGTTCTAACACAAAACACACAAAGCGTAAAAAGATTCGCTTTTTATCGTGAAATTCGCAAGAACGTTCCGTCAAATCGCTTGGCCGCTATCGTACCCGCAGCTACAGTGACATACTCGCTTTTACTGAGCTTTTCAGCAATGTTAGCTTTAGGGGCGACGTCTGAACCCAATACCTCCGTGAGACACACTCAAGTTGTCATATTCTTAAGCCGCACATATAAATCATGTCGATGTAAAACGGGCCTTTTTAGCCCCAAGGAATAGTACAAGAAACATGCCCAGGTCTTAGACCTAAGCCATTGCCTTAAGAACATCTGGTGCTTCAAACATCGTGCATTTCTTGAACGAATCCTTGCCCTAAGGAATAGCGAAGAAGCAACGTTAAATTGATAAGTAAGACATCTGGGGTTGTATGAAGTGCTCCCACTGAAGACCTATAGTTAATTATTTTCAATCATCCGCCATCTCCCATTCCCAATTCTCCAATGGTTATGTTTCTTGTAACATTACGTCTGTTAATAGAAGTCTGTATTGACTTAACAAAATTACGACGACTTTCGCAAGGTATTCTACACTTATACATACATGTAAACAAGTAGATAGAAAACTACGAGGAGTAACAAAGTATATGGTTCTAAAGTCTAAACAAGTCTTTATATATATTTACCGGTTTCTACACAGTAAGGTTGTCTCCTCATAGAATTCTACGTTTATACATAAATATAAACAAGTCGATACAAAATCTACTAGGAGGAAAAACAGTTCTATGGTCTAAACATTCTACATATATATACTCACCTGTATTTATACAGTAAGGGTTATGGCCTCGTAGTATACAATCAGATTTACGTACGTTTCGGAAGGACTGATTGAGTTCTGTTGAACAAGTGGAAAGAAATGTGAAGAGCTTCATGCATTAACCATCATATCGTGACTAATACACAATAAAATGACCTTCATCTTCAACCTCATTTAGACAGAATGGACAAAACCTTTGGTCATATGATATGTTATGATTTTAACATTTAATCTATGACTGCCGATTCTTACCTTTTTAATTGCTCTACGAAGTCAAAAATTATGTATATCCGAAATCTTGAGTACTTTTCTTGTCCGTATCTCTTTATGTACTGG